>NW_008681909.1:31848-32237 GCF_000695815.1 Acanthisitta chloris
GAGCAAACTGGTCTGGAGGGAGGTGTCCCTGTCCATGGCAGGGGGTTGGGACTAGATGATCTCTAAGATTCCTTCCAACCCAAACATTCTATGATTCTACGATCAGAAAAGCATTTTCAGCTATGCCTGGAATTACCCATTAGCTATTTCAGGGTGACCATGTTCAACAGAAACACTACAGGCTGTCTATAAAGTAATGGCTCCATTAAGAGATATGCACACACACTGTGATGGGGCTCATCACAGATCAGCTCATCAAGCAGCTTTAAGTCAACTTGTGAGCACTGTCATAGAATCATAGGATCTTAGGGGATGAAATGGACCTTACAGATCACCTAGTCCCAACCCCCTGCCCTGGGCAGGGACACCTCCCACCAGACCAGGCTGCT
>NW_008681909.1:32666-32936 GCF_000695815.1 Acanthisitta chloris
CCTACATCCTCAGCCTGTCCTCACAGGGGAGATGCTCCAGTCCTCTGATCAACTTCGTGGCTCCTCCTCTGGACTTGCTGCAACAGTTCTATGTCCTTACGTTGAGGGTGCCAGCACTGCACGCAGCTCTGCGCTGTCACGCTGCAGGAACAGATTCCACAGCAGGATCCTGAACGTTAAGCTCCTAAACGCAACCACATCCTCATCTCACACTGCGGGCGAGAACCTCACACCTTACCCAGCACGGCGGCCATGGCGCTCCCGACCATA
>NW_008681910.1:0-280 GCF_000695815.1 Acanthisitta chloris
CTCAGGGTCCCTTCATGTCGCTGTGTGGCTCAGGACCCCACTGTGTCCCTGTGAGCCTCAGGGCTGAGCCATGTCCCCCTATGCTTCACAGCCCTGGTGTGGTTCCTGTGTGTCTCATGGTCCCTCCATGTCCCCATGTGCCTCAGGGTCTCACTGTGTCCCCCATTGTGCCGCAGGGCTGAGCCATGTCCCGTGTGCCTCATAGCCCTGGTGTGGTCCTCATGTGCCTTAGGGCCAAATTGTGTCCCCATGTGTCTCATGGTCCCTCCATGTCCAAACT
>NW_008681910.1:1239-4298 GCF_000695815.1 Acanthisitta chloris
TCATGGTGCCTCCATGTCCCCGTGTGCCTCAGGGTCACACTGTGTCCCCATGTGCCTCAGAGCTGAGCCATGTCCCGTGTGCCTCAGAGTCCCTTCATGTCCCTGTTTGCCTCAGAGCCAAATCTGGTCGCTGTGTGGCTCAGGGTCCCACTATGTCCCCATGTACCTCAGAGCTGAGCCATGTCCCATGTGCTTCATGGTGCCTCCATGTCCCCGTGTGCCTCAGGGTCACACTGTGTCCCCATGTGTCTCAGGGTCCCGCCATGTCCACACTGTGCCTGCACCTCAGAGCTGAACCATGTCCCCCATGTGCTTTGTGGCCCCTCCATGTCCTCGTGTGGCTCAGGGTCCCACTGTGTCCCTGTGTCCCTCAGGGCTGAGCCATGTTCCTGTATTCCCCCAAGTACCTCAGGGCTGAGCCATGTCCCGTGTGCCTCATAGCCCTGGTGTGGTCCCTGTGTGCCTCAGGGTCCCTTTATGTCCCCATGTGTGCAGCACAATGGGACCAGTGTGTCCCTCCCAGCACCCCATCACCCTCCCAGAGCTGTGATGGCACTTGGTGTTGGTGGCCACCAGCTGGCACATGTAGTGGTGGCCTCCAAGGATGCTCCGTTACAACAGCCTCTTCCACGTGTCTCTTCTTAACAAACATCATTGTTTCAGCTTCTTTTTATGCCACTGCCAATGAAGATGTGTCCTGTCCAGACACATGGCCACAAACAAGCCAAAGAGAGCAGAGGCCAGCAGGAAACTCTCCTGAGCAGAGGAAAGGGAAGGAAGGAATTTTTGAGGTGTCTGGATCTGGCACTGGGTGATATGGTTTGGTGGTTTAGGGGTTACAGTGTTAGTGCTGGTGGATGGTTGGACTGGATGATCTTAACGGTCTCTTCCAACCTTGATGATTCCTTGAAAACACTGGTTACCAAGGAAAAGGTGTGTTCAGAGGAGATTTTCAATACACCAGGTGAAAACAGAGCCAAAACATTAGACTAATGACCAGCTGGGCAGAGCTACACACTCTCCCTGAGGGTGTAAAGTGGAAGGACTTATTGAAGATACTGTTTAAGAGCAAATAACACTGAAGGGCATTGCTTTGTTCCAGGAAGCAGAAACACTGGTGGTTTGGGTAATCCTGTGGTACTAACAATCAAACTTTCTGTTCCCCATAGAGAATTTTCACTCCTATTTTGTGGGTGAACACAAACCAGTTCTCAAGAGCTTTTAGCTCTGTTCAGTGCCTCTGTTGCTGCGAGGCAAGGAGAGGGACAGACCCTGATATGTCCTCACTGGATTGCTCACTGATTTATTGATTTCTTATCATTTCCCCTGACTTTTGTCTCCTTTCCAAGTCTTGTTTATAGTAGCCTTTTTGGCTCCCCTTTCTCAGACAACCAGTTGTGCAATGGAGTAGTGCAGCATGTAACATCTAGGTGAGGCAATGCAACAAAAAAACAATTTAATATGCTCCTCATTACTCTCCCAAGACATCATCAGTCTGACTGAGAGTGAGCCAGAGGGTGAATAACTCCTGGAAGCAGCTGTGTTTATCATTCCCATGGCATGCCTCCGCAGGGTGCAGCACTGGTGCCCTCGTGTCGCAGAGAGGAGAAGCAATTCTGGCTCCTACGTTTAGTGGAGAGACAAAAAAGCTGCCACAGAGCTTTCTGTGCTAGTGAGGGAATGAGCAGTCTTCTTACAGCTCCCTGGGAAAAACACTGAGCAGCTCCATGTTCACTCTGGATGGGCATGAGGACAACCAAGTGATCATGTTGTAGGATCCCAGTCCCTGCCCATGGCAGGGGATTGTGACTAAATGATCTGTAAGATCCATTCCAACCCCTAAAATTCTAGGATTCTATGGAATATGGCTAAAGGATTTCCTTTAGGAGCATCTTTGGAGTTCTGCATAGAACCACAGCATCATTAAGGTTGGAAAAGCCCTCCAAGATCATCGAGTCCAGCCCCAGGACTGCCACGTTCACCACTAAGTCATGTCCCCAGGTGCCACATCTACATGTCTTTTAAATCCCTCCAGGGATGGTGATTCCACCACTGTCCTGGGCAGCCTGTTGCAATGCCTGATCACCCTTTCAGAGAAGTAGAAATTTTCCCTAATATCCAACCTAAGTGGATATTAGGTTCTCCCAGTGTGCCTGGTGCTGTAAGACACATCTATAATACTAAATTAAGCCACTCCAAGGGGACACTGTTGGGTACAGGAATGTGATCATGTGTAACAACAAACTATCAGAACAGTCCCTGGCCTGGGTTTGGGGTTCCACATCCATCACACTTCCCAGGGATGGTTCCAGGCAGGGAACATGGTGGGAATGTCCCAGGGGCTGCTCCCAGTACACATCTGGATGCTGTTTACTAAAGGTCGTGAGACTTTACCAGCAGAGATGTGTCCTGGAGCAAAGGTCCCTCTGCCCAGTGGCAGGACTGGGGGACTCTGGGGCAGCAGGATGGGAGGGCTGAGATGATGTGAGACTTTACCAGAAGGATGTGTCCTGGAGCAAAGGTCCCTGTGCCCAGTGGCAGGACTGGGGGACTCTAGGGCAGCAGGATGGGAGGGCTGAGATGATCTAAGGAGGTTTGGGTAAGGAAAGAGGTTGGAGGGAGTGGTAATATGTGGAAAGAAGGGGCTAGGGCTGTAGCATGGATTGGGAAGGCTCTGGAGTGCAGAACAGGGAACTGGGAGCTCTGGGAGATGAAGGAGTGAGACCTAGGGACCTAGGGACCCTAGGGACCACAGGTAGGAGTGGATACCAGGAGCCTGGCTACTTCCAGCCACAAACCCTGCACCAGGCTGGAAACACAGGCACAGGGCTGGATCCTGGCATGTCCCTGCACAGACCCCGTTTGGCTGCGCTGCTTTGCTGACTGAGGTGTAGCACAGGTGTGTTATCCTTCCAGGGCATTCCAGAACTCCCAAAGCCATCCTGCCTCATCCCATGAGAGCTCAGCTGGAGCTCTCTGCACTGCCTTGGTGATGCACAGGCCTAAGAGCAGCTACAGCAGGGCTGGGAAAGGGTGGGCTGCACCATGCTGTGGAGCAG
>NW_008681911.1:0-10481 GCF_000695815.1 Acanthisitta chloris
GCGCCCGGCGCTGCCTCCCCCGCCCGCGGCCCTCGAGGGGCAGGGCTGGGCTCAGTGCTCTGCTAAACGCACCTTTACCTCTCCTTTTCTCCACGCGGCGAACTCTAACCGAGCCTCAGGTCGCAGCATCCGCAGGAGCAGAGATAGAACAAGCTTCTAATTAGGAAAACTTCCCAGCCCTGCTGCTGGAGTGTCCGGCGTGGCGCGGCTGGCCGCAGCACCCCGAGCGGCTTTGGAAAGGCAGTTTTCTGCAGAAGGGAAATCAGAGGTCAGGGATTGCCTGCGAACAGCTAGGCCTGCCTAGGCAAAACGCACAAACAGCACCGAGCTCATCATCTCACTCTATAGCAGCATAGTTTGGGTAGTAAAACTATTCCAGAGTCAACATGTTTGTAGCACCATTGGCGACAATCTGCTACAGCAGTGGTTTTGCTTTGGTTTTTTTATACAGGAATTGGTATGTGTAGTCTACATATCTATAATTCTGAAATATTAATACCAAAAAACCCAACCCAAACACCACATGTAAACCAAACTTAAATCCTTGTATATTTGAGGTCCTTTTTCTTTACTTTCAAGAACTTCTCTACACATAAAATAGTTTCCTGGGAAGGTAGTAGTGAGGAAATGTGCCTTGACAACAAAGTGTCAAGGGAGGAGGTCCCTTCTTCTCTCATACAACATCCAGATGGTTTACTGTAACAGAAGAATACAAAAAAAGCTTGCCACTTTTAACTTACATCACTGTCTGTGCCACAAGACAGCTCAGGAGAGCAGATTACAGTGCTGCCATCCCAATGTGGCTGAGATACTGCTCCAGCACATGTGCAAGTCCTGTTTTAATCAGATCCAAAAAACACCTGACCAAACTCTACACAGCTGTTCTGCTGCAAGCTTTTAGGCTAGTGCAGAATTGGAGTACAGTAACACTCTACTTGTAATCAAATGAAGAATTAGCTTACAATGTCTTAGTTTCTCAGACTGGGCATGACAGAAATGGGAGTAAGAAATAAAACAGTATCACATACCCTTTCTTGGCCCAACACAGCCTCAGCTGATACTGAGGTGGAACAGGTGAATAAGGCAGGTGGGGATATATGGTTATAGATCACACAATTTTTGTTCATAGCAGTTCATACTAAAACTAAGTTCCACTTGTTTTTACTTCACAATCATTTGCTATCCTACCATTGGAAACATTACTTCAAAATACTCCTTTCCAAGTCAGGGAAGAGTCTGTGTGATAATATTCTGCCAAACAGAGTGAAAGGGGCTAGCAGAAAAGAACAAAACCAAACCCAGAAGGAAACCCAACCTGTGCAGTCTTCACGATCAAGCAGCTCATTCTCCAACCAGTCAGAAATGCTTAAGGTTATTCAACAGCAGGACAATTAGAAAGCTTAATAAATGCATTTAAACCTCTTTCTGGGTGCTCTCATTCAGGAATAAGACAGCCCTAGGGCTTGGAGAAATTAGGACACATTACACCAGGGTGTGCATTTACATCTCACTAACTCCCTGTGCTGATACTATTGTATGCATTAAGTACAAAGCAATTTACTTTCATTTCCAAGGACTTTCTAACTGGCACATGAAAAAAATAATTAAAAATTCCACATTTACAGGCAGTCCAGAGGAGGATCAGGCACTGCAAATCCACATGCTCATCTGCTGTCCACGAACCTCACACGTGCACAAACACTCAGGCAATCAATAATTCCACTCCATCCAGTACAGCAAACCCACCTAAGGCTACCAGGAAAACAACTCTTTTGGCTTCCAGTAGGAATCCACTGGAGTTTAGATCACATCTGGTTCACTCCCATTCCCCTGAGCATTCAGGTGTAGATAGATACTGCTCAAGATCTGATTAGCCCTGGATACACTTCCTAGCTTTCTCTGAAGGTTCTCTGGTGCTGGATTTGTTTGGGAATGTTTTAAGGGGAATTAGCATTGTCCCTAACTTGAAATTAAGTTACTTTGCTGAAGAGAACTTCTTACTATACTCTCATTGATGTTTTTCACTGCCATATCAGCAAGTGCACTTGAAGTGAGATGTGCTACGAGGATTTCTCCCAGAACTGTCTATGCAACAAAAGCTTTGCAATAGCCATATTTGCATCTGAACACTATATTATATTAATTTTTAATTTAGCAAATAATTTGATTATTTCCTGAAGGCAGCCAGAAGTGCACTACAAATCAGACCTTCTTATTAGCCTATTAAAAAACATCAAAACTCTGAAGTCAGCATGATAATGATTCCACTTCTATGGTAATTGTCTCATTACTGTCAGTCTTCACTGGCTCCCAACCAGTTCAGAAAGCAGCTTCATGCTTCCTCCTAGGGCCTAGATTGGTGGATCCAAGTTGGTATTTATCCTACCTCAGTTTCCACTGTAGTGAATTTAATACATCTTTGTCTCCTCAATTGTTATTTAAAATGAAGCAAATGACATTTTCAAGCATGACAGAATTGGAAAATGAGCAAAAAGAAGTAAATTCCTAGTTACAATAAACCTCACTTGATATTAAGATGCCCTACAGAGTATAAATACTGAAAATACGTGCAAGGGCCCTGTCACTTACATGTAACATGTCTCAAATTTGCACACCTTACACGTTCTAATTATTTTAAGCAGCTCCTCTCTCTATGTATATAGCTCTAAGGACTTGTTAAGCTATGGCAAACCAGGTTGTCCCACACTGTGTACATCCTAAAGATGTGGTGGAAATAGGTCAAACAAGGTGATATCACTGCTGCAAAATACAAAATATACATTATCCACACACATACAAAATGAAAAAAACTCACAGAACTTAAAAGATCTCCTTCCACATTTGACCTTCATCCTACATCTTGGTAGCTTGACCAAAAAATTTTTCATTGTTTTAATATTTAACAGGTAATTTCTCAGCCATTCAGATATTGGGTCCTTACATCAGCAGTAGTAATTCCAATTCCTTTGTCTACCATGTTCATTCCTCAGAGAGAATAAGTATCCAGACCCCATGAGCCAGGATGAGTTCAGCTGCAGTATACAATTATTTCTTGGCACATACATTAAAAAATGAATTATCTTTTTCCATGGCTACACTTTGCCCTGTTCTGAAAATAACCTGTAAGGCTCTCCAACCTAGTATCTCAGATTACCAGGAACCATATCCAATATACCCAATTTTTGCAGAAGTAACGAAATTGCTTTATGGATACAATTACCTAAATATAAAGTCTGTATCACTGACAGAACTGAAGAGCAACATATTCTCACATGCCAACTTCCAAGCATAGGAGGACATTTGATTTCAAAGGCAACAGAAGTTGGTATTTCAGGAAATTAAACAAGAAATTTACATTTTCTTGCACTTAACAGTCAATCTTCCTTAAGTTTCTCTTCCAAAATATTGTACTACTGGGCAGGGACAGAAAGGAGGGCAAGACAGCAAATAATCAAGACTGCTTTATCTGAGTACAAGATCCAATTGTAATCAGCATCTTACAGGAAGGATCCTGCTTTACCAGCTTTATAATCTGAAAATAAGAAACGAATCTCCTGCTAGCAGATACCGAAATGTGTCAAAGACAACAAGGCAATAAATACCAGTGGCCACCAGTGTAAAAAGGGATCAGAGTTAAACCCATAGGCTTGTTCAGCCCTGACAGTGGCACTACTGTCTTTGGTGCTATTTTACTTCTTCATGACTCAACATTTTTCTTAAAATAGGCTAAGTGCCTCTGACAGACTTGTAGCTAATCAGTGAACCTCAAAACAAAAGAGCCATCTTCCCACCTCCCTACTTTTGTACTAATAAAAGTATCCATTGTGTTTTTACAGACAAGTTTCCACTTGGCAAATCATATATACAATGACATTACCAGTCTCATCTTTTACAGCATTTTTTTTTAGACATAAATGGCTGACTAGCTTAAAAAGCACAGAGATTCTGTGTACAAAAATGGCTTGAATTAAAACATAGGAAAGAATATTTTCAAGACCAGCAGATCCTGCCTAAACTTCACTTCTGTGCTTGAAGCATAAGTGCCTGCTTATGAAAGTTTTCTAAAAGGACACATTAAATTCAAGAGCACCTACCCTGCAATCATCAAGAACCCTGTAATAAACCAATGCCTAGACAAAGTCTGCTGTAACACAAATAAGGAGTCACATCTCACTGCAGGCTGCAAAATGCTGTCCTAACTGTCACACCTCACTGCAGGCTGCAAAATGCTGTCCTTGTTGGGGTGAGTGGGCACAGAGCAATGATTCTCTCACTGCTCTGTTCAAGGAGTTGGAGTTCTATGCAGGGGCTCAAACTTTTCAGCTATTTTCTGCACCATCTTCTACCTATGTCTTGGTCTGTTACCCTAACCAGTCAGTAGACCTGAAGGAGACAAAGAAAACTAACTGCCATATCTTGACAGCCATTGTTCCTGCTCTGGTTTCTCATGTTTTTACAGAGGATAATCACAGATTAGTTGGTTTGACAAAAATAGCATCCTTTAACAACATAATCTAAGCATATATAAAACCATAGGATTTCCTTCCATGTGTAAGCCAAAGGGGTTTTAAACAGGAAAGCTTTGCAGATAAAAAGGAAAGAAACCTCTATTTCCATGCTTTAATCTGAAAATAGTCTGGGTCTCCTCTTCAGAAATACCTACCTTGAAATTACTTCCTCCGTGTGAGTGGCTGCCCTGATGAACGTCCTGGAGTGCTACAGACACCACTGAAATCAGGATAATTGCCCTGCATTTTATGGCTGCTTGAAAGTTGAAATTGGGTACGTGCCTTGGGTCTGAACAGCAGATTGTTCTGTGGTTTCAGCTAGAACTCAGATATTTTTTTTTAAACAAGAGATTTCCTTTGGAGGTGATCACCCTTGGCCTGGCCGAACATGTCATCACTGGAAAAAAATAAGTTGCATAAAACAAAGTACCACCTAGTTTTTCTGTTCATATATTAGCTAAGGATCAAAAATGTTTAGAAGAACCAAATTTCACAGTTATTAATTAGACCCTTTCAATGTCATTTTAATTTTAATTATGTTAGGCTTTTAAAATTATGTTTCCTACTCTAAATTGCTACTTCTTTTTACATTGTTTTTGTGCTGAAGGTTTATTTTTTAAGTTAGACTTGCATTACTGTTCATCCTTATCCAGGCATTGCAGAGAAACTCTTTTTCTAACTCCAACATACTGTCTGGAAAGAAGTGTTTTTTTCCTGAGGTATAACAGAATATTGTCTGCCTAAAACAAATAATGTCTTGAAGCTATTTCTCCTGAAATGCATCACCCACATAGAATATTTGATCTGAATAAATTCCACTCTTCCCTCAGACATGTAGAGTACCTAGGCATTATATGGACTTTTTTAAATAGGATGGCAGAAATATATATATTTACTAAAGAAATTGAGGAAGTCTTAATGTACACTTTCTGGAAAAAAAATCTTCAGGGAGAGATGATAACTTGCATAGAATTATTTTTATGATTCATGCACAAGTAATATTTGAAAAAGCCTTTCTAAACATGTTAGCCATATGTACTAAGAATCTGTAACTGTATTGTTCTGAGTGTAAAGTGGCAGATTTATGCACAAAACTATTATCTGCTGTTCAGCATAAAAATGTCACTACAGATTAAGTCCAGAAATGACATTTGTTCTGTGGACAGTAGGTCTTGGCTATCTACTTATAGCAGTATAGAAACCCAATATTCCATTTGGGACACTGTTCTGAATGTTGAGGGTGGTTTTGTTTGTAAACAGCATGCAAAGCTTTCTTTGCTCTTCAGATAGGGTGTTCATTCACCATAGATATGTGGCACTCCTGAAATCAGCTTCTGGCCAGAAATGACATTTGTTCTGTGGACAGTAGGTCTTGGCTATCTACTTATAGCAGTATAGAAACCCAATATTCCATTTGGGACACTGTTCTGAATGTTGAGGGTGGTTTTGTTTGTAAACAGCATGCAAAGCTTTCTTTGCTCTTCAGATAGGGTGTTCATTCACCATAGATATGTGGCACTCCTGAAATCAGCTTCTGGACACTCAGAAAGGAAATGGCATGGCTTAGACACTCAGAAAGGAAATGGCTTAACTTCTGTCAGAATTAATACTCTTTTGTTGGAAGGTGCAAAAAAACCATCATGGGACTTCTGATTCAGCAGATCTAAAGTTCAGAAGGAACAGATCACTCCAAGCAGGTTCTGGAAAACCCACAGGCCAAGTCACTGTTGCACACACTGGCAGCTCCAGCCTGTTATTTAGATGTTTGCAAGGTTCTGTCACTGTTCTCACTCCCAGTAAATCTTCCCTCTGCCAATGACTGACTGCACCTAGTAATATTTCTAGGAGATGGTTTCCAAAGGAAAATAATCTTCTCTAACTTCCCATCCAGTGTTTCTCCTCTCTGAAACAGGCAGTTCTTTAAAGGAATACTGTCTATATATTTGCCAAAGCAGCTTAGTCTGGCCTGAGGGGAAATAAAGCAATCCCTGTGGAATATCAGTGCATAATGAGCAGTGTACTTTGCGTGGCTGCCTGGGGAACAGAGCTGGCAGCATCCCTAGCCACAGTGGCCTGGGCTCTGGAGAAATGACAGGTGGAGTTAAAGTCTCTCTTTGCTTTTCATACTGCCAAAACGAGAAGGATTTAATATGCTGAAGATTTGTATTCAATTGCCAATCTGTTTTTTCTTTTTTAGATCTCACAATGGAATATTTTTGGTGGCAACTTCAAAAAAAATACAAAAAGATAACTTACACATCCCTCTTAAATTATGGCAGTTGTCAGAGACTAATACAGGAAAATCTGGCAAAAAACTATATAGGCAGAACGTAAGCCAAGGATATAAAATGGTTTGGCAGAGAGTAAAATTCCCTGCAGGGTTTATAATAAAAACAATAATACAAAAACATTAAATAGAGAGGTGTACATACAGAAAAAGCAATTACTCTAACAGAGTATTAGTTACCATGACAAGCTTTTGAAAAACAGACTTATCTTAACTGCCAAAAATAATTAAGCAGATTGTCTCACTACCCTTCAAACAAAAGAACTGGTGAGAAATTTCTTTCAGGCTTTGTGCTTCTTTCTCTAAGAAGCAGGAAAATTAACAAGGTCAGCTTGAGTACAGCTAGGATTACTCTCCATCCAGTATTTCAGCACAATTCTTAATACTTTTTTTTTTTTCTTTTTAATCTCCCTCTTGTTAAAGCATTTCTTCCCAAGGGACCATTTTACAGTTTGCCAGATTGTTTGGTGCCCTCTGTTTCACCCTGCAGCAATAAGCACTGCTCCTGCTGGCACAACCAGAGACAGAAAGGGCCAGACTCACTCCTCACTGAAACTGGTACCATTTCAGACACATCTGCACTGTAGTGATGCAGCTGATAGGACACTGGGGCCTGGGACAGCACGAGCAATTTGGAGGCAGTTGCTCCATTACACAGAATATGAGACTAGTTGTATTGTTATTTCAACTTTTTTACTGAATATTTCAGTTCCCTGGGTAGGTGTCTGTGTTGCATTGTGGAACTGTATAATTCAGAAGGAAATCCCTTAGGAGAACAGCTGGTAAGTAAACACTAGAGGAGAAACAAAGTTTAGTAAAGGCCTTTAAATTAGGTTTTTCTTTTTGCACTAAAAGCCTAATTATCACTCAGCAGTTCAGAAGATTTTGTTTCAACCTAACAACCAGTTAATGCTCCCTGTTCTCCATCAGATTACTGCCTGAACACAGTTCTGCTGCAGGAACTGTTTCTGAGTAATGTCACAATCTCTAGCCATTATGAGCGTAAAATGTTCCTGAGGTTGGAAAAGTAACTTGGTAAGCTTCAATAATTTAGAAACAATGGGGGGGGGGGAATAAATCTGCTGGTGCTTCTTACCCCAGTGAATTCTCACAGCATTAGCCATTCATGCAGAGTTCTGAAGGGCACTGCCACTGACCAACCTCTTGTCTTTAGTGATGTTTGCCATTAGCAGCTAGGGAGGTTGACATACCTGTTTGAAAGGAGTCCCTTGAATTCACACAGGACTTGCAGATACTGTCAGTGAAGCACATCCTCTGCATTTTCCTGCACTGGGTCACTACACTCCTAGGAAGATTCTAATATGCTTCCTATGAGTGGAGGCTTGGCAGGTCTTGGGGCTTTTTTTTTGTGTGTGTGTGTTGGGTTTGTTTCTAAGAAAATCATTACTGTGTTTCTGCTGCTGTTAAAGATAAGCAACATTTGTATTTTCAATGTAGAGGTGGAAGCTGATAGAAGAGCATATTGTTCACATAATACAGAACTGAAAGAAAAACAAATATTCTGAAATATAAATATTAAATAACCTTTCCAATGTGATCTGTGCAGCTAAAGGACAATGATAGTTCCCCATTCCCTCTCCCAAATAAAGCTACTGGAATAGTGTATCATTTTTAATGAAACTTGATAGCATTCTATAATTTTTTCCTTACCCCTATTATATTATTAGCTATTTTCTTTCCTGCTGTGTGTATACAAAACTATTTTTTATATTTCTATTCAGTATAGAATTAAGCATGTGGCCTACACCTTGGTGGAAATTGTTTGTAAGCCTCAGGTGCTATCCTGGAGGAGACTAAGCTAAATTAAACTCAAATCTACACTGAAGTTGCACTGTTGGGGAGCCAAAATTGATCCAAAAGAGTCACCTACTCTATGCAATTCAGAACTTGGGTAAGTCCAAAGTCTACTCCCTTTGGTTATCAGGCTGCAAAGGGAAGGAAGTCTGTCAGGTACTCTCAGAGAACCTTCCACAGTGTGATCTTTCAGAAACCCATTAAAATAGCTTTTTTGATCAAACTCTAGGGAAACCTTCTAATTATTCTCAAACAAACAAACAAAGCTAGAATTCAAACAACTAGAGACCTGTGACTAAACAAGTTCTCCACTATTTTCCTTGAACCAGTGATTCTGCCAGTCTGCACATTAAAGCTCCATTCCAAGGGGCTCAAGCCCACACAGTTCATAAACATCTTTCTACAGACCTTCACAGGGGAATTCCTGATATACTCTGAGAAACAAACCCACAGCACAATACCTCCCAGAAATTATGAATTTGCATTGACACAGTAACAAGAAAAAAAATCCTCTATTTCAGCAGTTTTTAGTTTTTCCTCCCACTCTATTATTTTTACTTCCATTCCTTTAATTCTTAGATATGATAATTTTGGAAGGTGCAGCAAAAAGACAGAAATATGTGTTTTTATCCTTTCAAAAGTATATAATCTCATACAGATAGTACTGCACAGAACTGGCCTAAAAACAAGGCAGAAAAAAATTGTAACTGGCACTTCACATTTAAAAGTAATAAAGGCCTGTCCTTGCTGTGTGCATATTGGTGCACAAATCTGTGCCAGACTGAATAACGTTCTTTCAGGCAAGGATTTTTCCACTAACCCTTTCCTGGTTTCGATATTATTTTCCTCTAGCATATTTTCAGGTTTAGTCCTTTCTAAGCCTGTATTTCTTTAAACTCCACTCAAAAAGCCTACTTTTTTTCCCCCAAAGCTGAGTGACTATTTGACAAGATATTTGAATTTTCATCTTTTTATCTCATTTCATATCCCTTCTGCAAAACCTTTTCCTTTCTGAACATACAAAAGAACATCAGAAAACACCATTTCCCTCAGCTGGAGCAAAGAGTGCTTTAAAAGCTTGATCCTATCTTCTTGACATGGATAGCTCTATCTTCCATCACACTCTTTAGCTAGAGGAACTCTTCCCAAAAGATGACTCAAATCTAACAGTTTTTTGGGTACACAGGTATTACTCCACTGTGTCACTCTTATGGCTCAAAGCATAGGTAATCTCCACTGTGTCACTCTTATGGCTCAAACATTTATGCCAAAATATCCCCAAGACACAACTCTCATTGTTGAGCAGCATCAACTCTGTGCTGGAGCAAACCAGCTGTGCTGCCCCTTGCATCAATGGCTGAGGTGCAGCAAAGACCTTCAAAGCACAGCAGACACTGGTGATTTGTGTGCAGTGACTAAAAACCTTTGCAGTACGTCCAGACATTGCAGATCCAACCTACCTTCACCAACACTTGTCTGCATCCCAGCACAGAGGCAGCAGCTCAGCTCTTTGCAATAGGTGTTGCAGCTCTCCATGGATGGAACACCACTCAAGACTGGAACAAAATGTCAGCAAGGCTAATATGGACTAAGCTCAAAGTCAATGCTGGATTGAATCTGAACTAAAAAGTTGAAGTCCTTTTCATTTTGCAATTATGTAACATCTAAAAAGCATTTTTAGAACTTAAATTGCCTCTTCTTAATAATTTTATGATTTTCTCCTCTGAAGCTACATTTCCTAAGACAGAAGGATCTGTAAGCTTCCTGTACCTGGGAACATGTTGGCATTGACACAGACCAGCCAACCTCAGAGACATTTTGAGTCATCAGTTATTTATACTCTGCCCCAAGCAGTGATTTTTCTGTAACTT
>NW_008681911.1:10514-20518 GCF_000695815.1 Acanthisitta chloris
TAAATATTTCTCCTTCTTCCTCTAAAAAAATTTTAAAAAGTCAGTCTTGTGTGGATTTAATAGAGGAAAACAAAAATTAGCCAATACACTTGTCTCACCCACAAGTATTTCTGAAGATCTAAGCAGTAACTAGTGGCTTTCCAACTCTCAAGGAAGAACAATGCTAGGAGCCTGTGCATTACTAACTTTGATTTAGAGAATTCAATACTATTTGCTTCTGTGAAAATTATTCTAACCTCATTCTTTCTTCTCTGCCTCTTATCAGCTGAATGATAAACAACTTAATAGGCCTTGCAAATCACAGACTGACAGGTGGTGCAATGATGGACTTGCATTAGCTGCATTAGCACAATGCACTTTTTGCATTTCAAGCAGCAGCTATAAGCACACTGAGCTGTTAGAGTTCCTTCAATAAATCATAGAGCATTTGATTTAATTAAGTCCCTTTTAATAGCAATAATAAAGATATGTATAGAAGTCTCATTAGTATAAACAATTTTGATATACTATACAATCTGCTTTTTTTTTTTTTTTACTCTCTCTCATAAAACCCAACATTTTAGAATCCAACAGGTCCAGAGTAAGCCTTGTGATTTCTAAGTAAAGCTAATTTCTGCAGTAGCTTTTGGGCACCTGCTGAAAAGCTGAAGCTGGAAAGTGTAGAAGTGAAGTATGATTTTATTTTTGGCATGTCCACCTACTAAAGCACTTGGTTTGACTTAATTACTTAGTTGACATGACTATTACTTCTTGTCTCTTATTTCAGTCACTTCTAGCAGCATGCCAGTATCTAGATAATGTTTGTAACAAGACTCTCCTGTGATCATTCTGAAAAAATCCAAAGCCTGATTTTCCTTTCTTTCACTGGAAGCCATGACTCCTTACACATCACCTAAGGAGTGGTGTAAAATTTACCTGAGTACACGAAGGCTGAATGAGCAGTCTGTGCACATGCATTTCAAATTGCTTCACTGCAGCCTTTCTCTGCTTCACCAGAGGATCACATTAACAGTTATGAAATAATCAGACACAGTGGGCAGCCCATTATGTGTTAGGAAGGACCTGTCATTTAAGTGGGTTAATGAGTCTGTGATGACTAGCAACACACACCTCTGGCATTTATTAGCTCTTCAGCTTCCTTTCTAAGGGCTGGGGAAACAGTTAAAATGAAAACACAAGGCACTTGGTAAATCAGAAAGAAAACTGTCTTAAAGAACTGCAAATAAAATCGAACTTCAGTCATCACTTGAAGCCAAACAGTCCACAATTACACTCCCACACAAAAACTGGAAAGGTGAGTTAAATCTGAACGACACAACTGGAGAAAGTTTCTCCTCTAGAGGCCTATGTATAAATAGGCTCTAGCATCAAACAGCTGGCCTTGCAGCTTCTGCACTGCAAGCAAAGTGGGAATTAATGTCCCTGACAGGGACAGTTCATAAATAAAGCACGGGCTGCAATACTCTAGAAGCTAAACCCACATTTTTGTCACATGCTTAATCTTAGAAGTACTACAGCAAAAAACTCTAAAGTCTGAATTCTCTAACATTTTTCTGCTGAATTATAAAACATAGGCTGTAAATGTTTAACTGAGACAAAGGAGGCTTTAGATTCTAGTAAGAATCAAGTGTTACCACCTCCATTCCCCTCACTCTATTTTCAAAGGTATTATGCTGAGGTTCATTGGGTGGCAAGAAGCAATTTTGTTGTCAAACACAAAACCTTCATGGGAGCATTCAGTGAGAAACTACTCAGGTGTGAAAAGAACAATGGAACACACATAGCACAGAAAATAGAGCTGTAGCTTCAACCTTGAAGCCACACAGAGTGGAGCAGCTGCAGACCTGCATGATCTATGGTGCTCTGTTTGTGTCTGTCCACCCAATCCACGAAGGTGTCACAGTGCCCTTGCTGCTTGCAGGCACCAACACAATGATTTCCAGGGCAGACAGAGGCAGCTACACCATTATCCAGCTGAAAACAACTGATTAGACAGCAGAGTGCTACTGCTGCAAATACCAGGTCACTTCTAGTATTACGTGTTGGGTTTTTTAATACTTGATACTGGGCACCAAATACAAGTTAATTTACCTGCATAAACAAGGAAAGCTTTACAGCATTAATGTCTGCAGAGCAAAAATTTTAAGTGTTCCATGATAAATTCAAATTATAGGATAAAAGCACTACCAGCAGCATCCATACTATCCTGTGACAACTTTGTAGCCATTTAATTCTGTAAGCCTCACTGAACATAAACAATTTAGCTAGATTAAAGTGGAGCTATGGGCAGCTGCAAGTACACTTTGTTCAATTAACAGCAACAACATGTACCCCACTAATAAAAGATTCTGAGCTAGAACTAGCTGTTACATTGATTTGCTTCCAATCTTCTTCCAGACACAGTATGACAGCAGGCCAGACAAGGAATAGCAGCAACTGAGCTATCTACTTCACCAACTTATAAGCCACACTGGTGTCTTACAGAAGAGCCTCTATGAAGTATGGTATTTTTGTCACCGTATTTTTTTGGATTCTCCATGAATTAACAGGCCAGAGCAGTCCATAGATTAAAACTCACCTAAATTCTTAAAGATGAGGTAACAGCTTCACTGGGGCAAGCATGAATGTCATGATACCTGGTCAGAAGAATCGTAGGATGGTTAATGTTGGAAGGGACCTCCAAAGGTCACCCAGAGCCAGCTGACCATGATTGCACCCAGGTGGCTTTTGACTATCTCCAAGGATGGAGAATCCATAACCTCCATGGGCAACCTCATAGCAAGCAAGTGGTTTGTGATGCTCAGAAGAAACCACCAGTGTTCCATTCTGTGCCTACTGTCTCTCTTGTTGTGTCACTGAGCACCACTTGGAAAGAGATTAGCTCCATCTTCTTTGCACCCTCCCTGTGGTAGTAGGTTTTATACATATTAAAAAATAAAAGACTCCTCCCAAGCCTTCTCTCCAGACTGAACTGTCCCAGCTCTCTCAGCCTTTACTCACAGGAGAGATACCCCAACTCTTCACCCTCTCTCTGGCTCTTTGCTGGACTCTCCCCAACACATCCACATCTCCCCTGCACTGAGGAGCTCAGAAATGGGCATAACCCTCCAGATGTGGCCTCACCAATGCTCAGTCAAGGGGAAGAAGCCCCTCCTTGACCAGCTGGCAATAGTTTGCCTAATGCAGCCCAGGAGACCATTACAGATGCCTTTGCTGCAAGGACACACTGCTCAGTTGCATGGGAGTTGAATCTCAGAGAATGAGGAGTATTTCCTGCCAAGCCCTTCAGAAGGTGTTCTGATGGCAACACACAGCAGAGCAGCAAAGTTTTCATATGCCATATTAAAGTACAAAAGAGTGAAGAGATGCAGGGCATTACATGAGGCCCAACAGACACAGACACACACCCACAGGGCAACTTGTTCTTACCGTAGCAATTTGCCTTCTGTTAGTGCTGAGGAAAGCATCATTCCTACATTAGAATCACAAAAATATGTGCACTTAAAAAAAAACGTATGTAGAATAAAAGTATGTATTGTGACTCCTACTACTGGCATAGAAAATTTACCTACTTTCACTTCTGTGCTTAACTCAATTAGCTCTGCATTTAGCTCCACTGCAGCTGAGCAGCACTACTGTTCCATGAGAGTTATGACTGTACAAGATACACTTTTGATCTACTCCTTTTTAATACACTTTTCCTTTCCCAAAGACATTGATAAGATTTCTTGAAGTATATTTGAACTGACACTCAGGAAACCCTGAGCAGCTACTACACGTGAGACCCAGATTGTTTTGGAGATTTTGAAGGTAACTCTATGGTGGAATTTTTGTTTTCTTCTACTTAATTACCTTCAATTACATGTCAAGTGATTCACATGAGAAAACATGTCCACAAAGGAGAACTTTTACTGTGTATATATGCTCATTATTTATCAAGACACAGAGAATGAAAGAAATGACTCAAGACACCTTTCTTTTGGGTCTCTCTACTTGTTCACTGGTCACAGTGTACACAAAGTAAACATCCAAACAAAGCTACTTATCCAATGCCATGCCCAGAAACACAGAGGCACAACATGCTGGAATTGTGCACACACCGTAAGCAAATCCTACCCTCTCTAGGTCTATTTATCCTTACATAACTCTGCAGCAGAGCCCCAGCATCCTCCTCCAAATATTTTTAGAACTTACCGTTCGCTAAGAATAAAACGATGCACAGATGGATCCCTGGATTGCACTGCCTCACTAAGCACTTAAAATATCTGTTCATTCTAGTCAAGAGAAGAAACATTTTTGGAATGTCAATTTTTTTTGCTTAACAGAAATATATTTCTTACTCAGCTGTGACTGCTGCAAGAAACATCATCTGATCTCGTCACCCAAAATTAGCACATTTCGACAGAAAACTAGTTACTAGGGCTAAGTAAATCTTCAATCTTCTTGGATTAAAATATTCTTCAGAAAAAAAGGATACTATTTTTTTTAAAATTACACGTAGACTTCTAATGCCTATGGGGCTACATGAAGGTATTCACAGAACATTTGACATTTAACTTCCATTTTGTTAGTAGGAAAATTGTTATCTATACTCTTATACTATTTTCTTAAGACAATTTTAGAAATGAGTTAAAATAACTTAATAACTAATCATCCATTTAAAGCTGAAGTCTCAAATGCTGAGAAAGAGTTAAAAAGTGCTTAATAACTAATCATCCATGTAAAGCTGAAGTCTCAAATGCTGAGAAAGCCTTTAGCAATTTTGATTTTTTTTAACTCCATATACATAATTACCCAACAGCCTAAACATGAGTTTTATTATGTATTCCCAAGGCACAAAGGTCATCTTCTCCTGAAGAAAAAAATTCTGCAAAAAAACCCAGGAAATCCTTCTATTTTAGAATTTGCTCCAGATTACACCATTCAGACTACTAAAAAAGAATTGTCTTGTCATACAGACATCTTCCTGATAAAAAATCCAATATTTTTGAGACAGAAAAAAACCCCAGCAGTACAGTTTACATAGCCTGTTCCTTAGGAAATGACTCTGTAACCCAATATTTTTGAGATAGAAAAAACCCCTAGCAGTACAGTTTACACAGCCTGTTCCTTAGGAAATGACTCTGTACTATGCTAAATTCTTTCCTAAGGCTTGTTTCCCATTTTGTTTGAAAGAGATAACAGTTCATGCAAAGAGAACATGAAAAATGAATTAACTGCAGACTGAAAAATTCTATAAAAGTTCATAATCTCTTGCTGGGTAAATTACATTAGAGCATCCTTCGGGCATTTCCCCTGTCGGTTTATGAGCCCATAAAGCAAACCCACAGTCCTGGAAAAATGACAAAGGCAAAAAACACTGTGCTGAAGCAGAGTGAGATGGCACAAATGCAACTTGCCACAGTGAGGTTTAGATTCCTGTTGCAGTGTCTCTTCCTTTGCTTTCATAGCTGACTAAATAAGAACAGCTGTTTTGTAACCACAAAAACAGACTTCAAGCAACCACTGTTTTCTGAAAGAGGCAGCAAGTCTCAAGAAATTAAGCCAACCTGCTTAGCAGAAGGAACACGATGAAGGACCATTTCTGCCAGTGCAACTGTCCTTTATACTAAAGCAAACATGGACAACCTTTAGCTGCACAAGCAGCTCTGAGCTCCCTATTGCTGCACAATGAAGGCCAAGCCAAACTTCCTGATGACTGAATTAATCCTCTGCATCTCTTCCCCTTGGCTACCTTCTCTACAAACATGCCTCTTGTTTACGAGCTATGACACTAGTTTTAAATGACAGCCCAGACATTTGAAGTTCTGCATTTATGCTGTTTTTCTTATGAAAACAGAACAGCAATTATGTGGAGCTCAGTGCTCCGAGCCATGACTTTGTGGCCATGTGTGTGCCAGGGCACAGCTGGCTGCAGACAGGGGCTTCAGGCACTCTGGGCTCTGCAGAAGGGAGGGCACAGGTCTACAGAGCACCCAGCACAGCTGGCACACAACTGTGCACAGCTGTCCCTACAAGCAAGTCCCAGGCTTGGATGGTCAATGCTGGACACCAGGACTCTAACAGATTCCTGAGGCTCAGAAAAGGCACATTTGGGCAGGATTCTAACAGTGGCCACATCAATTTGAAAGGATCAGTTACACAATGCCTGTTACTAAGTGTGAGTATTTGACACTGTGACAGTCTGATGTGAAGATACCTGGACAAGGAGTAACACAGGAAGGAACATCACATTTAAGGAGCATCTTTTGTAACTCAGCAGAAACACACTCTCTTGCACATCTCCCTGCTCTAAAGCCCTTGGCTGTTTCTAAGGTAAGACTCCCCCCCAGCGGCTGCCTGTTATTTTCACACACAAGAGCTCAAAGATTGCTGCAACTGCTCAGTCTGCAGAAAAAAATACTAACACTTGCCAAGATTAAGCCTGATAAATCAAAAGGATTGCTAGGAGGCTGTCAGAAGTTAGGCATTATTTTGTATTAACCAATTTGTGTTATACATATGCTACACAGGATTTCTGTTGAGCTCTCATTGCACAGAAGCCTTTGCCTGACAAAGGGAATCTAACACAAATTGCTGACCTGAATTAACTGAAGTACTTTGAATTTCACTTGTCCTCAGGTGAGCACAAGTCCCACTCCTCACCTCTGTCATTGATCCACCTGGCTGTCCACCCTGCCCCCACCAAGAAACTAAACCTATACAGGATATCAGGTCAGAACAGAAATGCAAGAAAATGCCAAACAGAAAAAGCTGTTGCAGACGATGAAAAAACTTGACACTCCTGGTTTGACAATAGTCCATAGTGTATAATCTGAAACCAGATGGAGCTCCTGGAAGTTCCAAAGCACTCCTGGACTTGCAAATTCTTGACAAAGTCATGAAGCAAAAAAACCCCCCAACAAACCCAAAGAAAAGCAAACAGAAAAAAGCCACACCCCAAAAAAAATCAGAACCCATCAAAACACCAAGATGTACACATAAAACACAGCACAGACCCCTAACCACAAGCAGAGCACTTAATTTCCTCATACAGTATAAGATCTTTTACCACTTTCATGAGATACACAGAATGAACGACCTGGTGAAATCCAATTACATAACACAGATCACAGTTACTCTCCTGTCAGCAACCAGCAACAGCCACCAAACCTGCCCCACTGGCAGCCTCTCCAGGCTGAGGGAACTGCTGGACATTTGGCATTCGTCTCCACTCTTCACTCTTACTCTGGCAATGCTGGAGATGGGGAGCAATAGGCAGTTAGTGCTGCACAATAAACTTCATATACATTGTCACAGGGCAGACTAGAGCAATTTCAGAATCAGCATTAGTGAATTAACAACTGGTAAAGTTAGCTTGAAATTTGTTCTTGTCATTCTAAGCATGAATTGTGCTTCCTGCTCTCTTCCCCAGTCCACGTCGTGGCAATTCGAGTCGCAGTGCAGGATGGCAAAGCAATCATTTCTCTTTGGCCACTTTTGGTCTCCTTTATCACTCCTGCAGTGACAAAACAGGACAATTGCACTGGTAGATACAGAGGCTGTTCTGGAGCTGTTCTGTACAGCTTACATAGTAAGAACTGTTACTACTTACAGTCCCTGACAGCTCTATGTGCTAAATCTCCTTTCACAGCAATTTGAAGAGATCTGTATTACAAGCTGAATTAAGTAACTAGGATAGCTGCTTTGCTTCCCATCAAAACATGCTTTAATCTGGGTTACCACTGGGTTTCAAGCTCTATGCCTGTTGTCCTGGTGACACCAAAGTAATTTTGCTACCCCTGAATTTGGCCTGACATCTTCTGTTCTTCAAACCTGTATGTGGCTTTGATTTCTGTCACCTGATCCAGGTTACATTACAGCAGAGAATCTTCAACCAGACCCTAAACATTGCTGATTTGCTTCACCTAACCCAGGCTGGCAGGGACAGAAGATGCCTTTTACAACCAGAGCTGTTTGTGTATATATAGCTGAATATTTATTACTACTTTTATTGGAAAATAACAAATGTAAAAAAAAAAGATTTTTACCAAACACCTGAATCAGAGAGGAACAGTAATTCTGTATCCACTGAGTGTCTGCACCACTGAAGGCATTTGTTAAAAATGAACACAAGATTTACATTTTTAAAACTTCAGTACAATTTGCAGGGCCTAAGCTGACCAGTACATCACCAGGAGAAACAGGAAGAGTTGGAAGATGCAGTTTTTGAAGTTCACATTAACTAGTAAATAGGGAACTATATTAAATTAAAACATTGCATGTGAACTTATCTCCTGCAGAGCCTAACCTATAAAAAATATGGAAGGAACACAACTTCTCGGAAGGATGAAAATTTCAAACCCACTAGTATTTTAAAGTAAGAAAATATGCTATTTTAACCCAGTTCTCTCCATGGCCATGCTTTAACCCAAAAGCACTGCGATTTAACAAGGAAGACATGCATGTGATTGAAATTAGACACTTGGACAAACATTCCTACAGGCAGATAGAGGAAGTTTCTCCCACAGGCTGCTTGCAGTAGAGAACTGCCATGTTTTTCAATGGCTTTCTCATTTTATTTATGAAACAACAACAGGGCAAAAGCTATTTTTTTCCCCTTTTGAAAGGCATAACCCTACACTCTTCAAAAAACAGGAGAGCAGAAAGATGTTACCTGGATCGCTACAATAAAAGCAACTCAGGACAGTCACACCTTACAGTACATTAGACTTGGGATGTCCAAGACACCAATTTCAGCCCTGCAGACAGTCCAGGCAGTGGAATTCCAGGGAGCCTCACGTCCAGCTGACTGACTCCTTTGGTAGTGTTTCACATGGTCCTGGATTTCAGGCTGGCATAGACCTAATTTTCTTCTCAGTAGCTGGTACTGTGCTGTGTTTTGAATTTCATGACAAATACTGTAACAGGGTCTTTTACTTGTTGTTAAGTAGTGCTTACCCTAGGTCAAGGACTTTTCAGTGTCTCATGCTCTGCTAGTGTGTGAGATCAGCCATATGGAGTAGTAACAGCAGGGAATGCATCTTCTAGGGTAAATCATGCCTGAGAAACAAAACTCACTCTTCAGTAAGGTACAGAAAGGAAACATGAGGGTTAGGCACTGTTTCCCAGCGTTGTTTAAGAAAACCTTCTAGAACTTATTTTTCCATACAGAATAACAGTAGATTACTAGTTAGTCACACAGTATTCCAAACAGATAATGGGATTCTGGAGGAATGTCTCTAAAATGATATAGCTAGACTCTGTGTAAATCTGCATGCTACAAGACTACCAAAGTATTTGGAAGAACATGTATAAATAAGTAAACTAGGACCAGCATAATGATTCAGGAGAAGTCTACAACTCCTACTTGTACTATTTCCAATGGATCCACACTGGAGCTGATCATTTCAGAAGCCCTGCTGTAGAGAACTCCAGCTGACTCCACGAGAGCTCTGCTACATGTAGGAACATATGGCAAAATCCAGCTGTCTACTTACACAGAAAAAACAAAACCAAAGTTGATTGTGTCATGCTCACATAAATGCATTTCAGAAACAATAAGGTACTACAATCATCTTTATTATTTTAAAAACAGTTTTATTCTGTATATTTAGAAACGTGTAATTTTAATAACTGCAGAGAAAAAAAAAATCAGCCACACCTGAATAGCTAATAACTCATTAACAGAATGCAGTGGTATATTATCTAAACAGTAGTAGTGCCATTGTGCCGTAATAAATTGTCTATTAGTAAAAAAATACATTTCAGGGCACATAGTACAGCATCCTTATGACAAATTACAGTAGGGATACTTTTCAAGAATTTAATCAAAGTAGAGAATTCCAAGTTAGATTCTTTAAATGCAGCACTTTAAAAGGTAACAACTTTGTGCATTTTTAAAAAATGTCCTCGTTCGTATATTGTAGAAATGCTGCTTTATTGCTGCAGATGTCAAAGTTCAAGGCTCAAAAGGTATGAGAATACAAAGATATCCTTAAGAAACTTTGTTTGTTTTTATATAT
>NW_008681912.1:0-3745 GCF_000695815.1 Acanthisitta chloris
ACTTCAGCTCAAACCAGCACACCTTCTTTGGATACTCTCTCATAGGTGAGGCTGCATCAGTGCAGAGCATTTCACAGTCCATTTCTACAGCCTTTACAATTCTCATCCGAATGTCACCACTACACCTTTCCATTGCATCACAAGCTGACTTCTGTTTTTTGAAAATAGTTTGATTTAACTAAGTTTATGAGTAATTCTCCCTTGCTGTGGTTTAATCACTTATGACCAGGATTCCATGCTCATGACATTATTGTAAAAAGTGGAGACAGCACCGTTTTTATTATTAGTGGGTTTGACTCTATATTTTCTCATGGGTTTTTTGTTCTCCTTATCCCATCCATTACATTATGCAGTATCTGAGCAGGAAAGGTAATCTGCTATATTGTCACACATGTTTGATACTCTGTGGTATGCAGTGAGAGGATATAAATTTATGATGATGTCTTTGTTTAAGACACTTTGGAGATCAGTGCCTGCAGTAAAAGGAGTTTTGGGAAGGACCTCTTTGCAAAGACATTCTTTTTTTCTTTATTTTTCTTTTAGCCTAGAGAAAAATATGTATTTTTTAACTTATTTAGTTATTCTTACTATTTATTGCCACATTTCATGGAACAGCAACTGCTGTACACTAAAGACAGTAACTGCAATGCATCACAAAATACTTGATGTTTCAGGGAAGATGTAGCCTTATTCATGGCAAGGCATATTTATCTCCCATTTAAAAATAAAAAGGGATGTTGTTACATGAAAACAATGGGAAAATGATGTTAAGAAGAGGCTGAAAAGGAAAAGAAATATGTGGCATTGTTTGTGATTTGGGATTTCATTTGGAAATGCTGATAATTGGTGTGTAGCATAACCAAAAGAATCAGGGTAAACCTGTCTCTTAGAAGAAGAGCTTCAGGAGAGTATTTGTGAGATGGAGGTAATTCACAGAGAAAACACTGGAAAGATAAAAATGGTGTTTTATTCACGTACTACACTCACATTTTGTATTTTTTCTGTTTCAGGGTTATAAACCAGGACCCATGTGGTTTGCTTTCTTGGATGCATAACTTGACTTTATCAATTAATTCCTTTGACAAAAATTGACATTAAAGTGCTTATTCAAACCGTAGGTTCATTAAATTACTGGTCCTCATCATGGTTCTTACTGACAGTTATAACTGATATTCAAGTCAAGCTTTTCTCTTCTGCTACTGTGACCTAAATAGCCTGCTGTACTTTCAGACTGCCTTTTTCAAGGCTATTGTAGTTGTATCTCAGTGCCCCTATAGACCACACTTCTATTTCCTCCCTTCCCTACTGATTGACCTTCACATAATATAGTTCAATAGAGATTAGAGTTTGCCTGGAGATTTTATTTTGCTATTACTGGTTCCTTTATAAAAATCTCTGGGTTTTTGGGGACATTAAAGCCCTTATCACTGATTTCTATCTCAGTTAACTTCTCGTTCTGGATAGCAAGATCCTACTTATCTTGCAGGCTATTTTTGTGACATGTTAGATTCAAATGACACCTTGGGTTATTATTTACAGATATGCCCTTGTTCACATTCTGTGTGATGACTGTAAAAAATAAACCTTTACTATGCAAATGAAGTCAGTTGACAATGGTGCAGGTCTTCAATGTCACAGGAATTTTATTCATAAACATCAACATAAATCTTTCATGGTTCTCATTAAAGACAACAGCATTCAGGTTTTCTCTTTTTAATTTTGACCTTTTAGACCATTAACTAGATGGTAAACTGCTTGTTTTGGTCATTCTCCTGTCTTCTTGAGTGTCTGTACCTTTTCCTTGGAGATTTTCTCTTGTGATTTATATGTCTGCCACGGTCTTTCTGCATTTCACTGTGCTGTGATGGTTCTGTCACAGTAAGAGCATTATTGTTCTGTCTTGCTGATTGTGACTTGTAGCATCACTTTTTATTTTGTTTGTTCAACTGATTAGGAAATGATTTATCTTTAGGTGAGGGAATGATGTTATGATTATGGGTCATTCTGATTTTCTGTTTCATTACTTTCGAGGAAGTATTTTATGTTTTGAGCAAGATGACAGTAAAAGCTGAATGCTCTTTTCTATATATTGAATACTGATGAAATCTGACTGATCATTTTCATTGCAGCAAACACTGATAATGTTCTTCAGCACAGAACTGTGATGCTATTTGCCAGCCTCACATATGCAGCACAATTCTCATTGTTCAATAGGACTTCGTATTTTCTGCTTCTCTCTTTTTCTTTCACTGCTGCTGCACTTGGAAAAACAGATCACTGAGAGTTTCTCATTCAGGCTTTATCACCTATAGAAACTGAGAATCAAGAAGTAGCAATGTACAGAACAAAGCCTTAGAAAAAGCCTTGAAAAACATGTTTATAAGTGTTTCAGAAATTCAAAACTTATTCTCTAGTTTATCTAGAAACATATGTTGTGTTCTAATTTTGTGCTTTTTTTAAAGAGTCAGATATGATTAAGAAATTATCTTGCATTTTTAACAGCATCTGTCCTCTATGAAAGGGCTATAATTAAAACCTGATTTCTCTGCAATGCTAATACATATATGTATGGCTGCAATGGAGTTAACTTTCTTCACTGTTTTATGACCAAAATGGTGTTGATTACACACTAGTGTTCTGGCTATGATTGAACAGTTCTTGCACAGCATCTAGGCTTCTCTGTTACTCACTCTGTCGCAGTCCCTGGGACTAGGCTGAGGAGGAAAGAGGTTGAGAGGGGTCATAACTTAGACAACTCACCGAAGTGATCAAAGAGATATTCCATGCCAAACATCAATACAAATTGGTGGAGAGAGGCTCATCTGGGATGCATCCATTGCTCAGAGACTGACTGGGAATCAGTCTGCCCGTGGGAAACAGTGAGAAAATGCCTTTGTATCACTCCCCTTGCTTCCTCTTTCCTTCACTTATTAAACAGACTTTATCTCAAACAATCAGTTCTCTGACTTTTGCTCTTTCTATTCTCTCTCTTCTGTCCAACTGGAGGAGAAAGGTGAATTAGCAGCTCTATTGTGCTTAGCAGCTGTGTGGTGCTTAGCTGCTAGCTGGGGTCAACCCATCACACTACCCAAGGCTATTCTTTTTTCAGTTGTCCAACCTAACTAAATGTGTTTTGGAACAAATAGCAGGACAAATGGGGAAAGTGCAAAAAAAGAGAAATAAGATTTAACTGGGGTTTAAGAAGCATTCAGTCTTCATGGTGTTCCTCAGAACAGTCCTGTCCACTGTCTTGACTTTCAAAGGTAAAATAGTCATTTGCCCATTGCTTGTTTTAAAAGTTCCAAATGATCCAACATGAGTTAGCATTTCCTGTTAAGAAAAGACTGTCTTACTGGTACCTCTTGCTTCTGAAATATCATTGACAGAGAAAGCAAAATTTTGGTGTCTTAAATAGCAACAGTGAAAGTAAGAACACTGGAACTAGTGATTTAAAAAAGTCTGATTCACTTTTTGCAGACCAATGGCCATATATTTTTCATCACTAATTTTTTTCCATATATTTCCAGAATGATAACATTTGTGTCTTTTAATTTTGTGGCACAATTTCAAAGTATTTTTAATGCACAATAGCAAAATTAACATGATAGAGAGAGAAGAAATTAAATAAAATAATTTTTTCTTCAGTAAGGCATGTATAAGAAATAATTAATAAAGTGGACAATATTTGCCTCTTAAGCCTGTGTTCAAGAGCTTATAAATAACTTTTTCAGAAGCATTTCAAAGT
>NW_008681912.1:3781-11043 GCF_000695815.1 Acanthisitta chloris
CACAACTGAAGAAAAAGACTTTCAGTTCTTTTCAACTGAGCATTTGATTATTTACAAAAGTTCAATTATCCTTCTCATCACAGACAGCTTATCACTAATTGAGATGGACCTTAATCATACTTGCCTCTGGGCAAATTCTGAACATCAATTATCATATATAAATTATCCACTGAAACATGGTTAGAATGGAAGAACACAGAAATGTTCATCCTAGCCAAAATAATTTCAGAGTATGATAGGATAACAGAGAAGGTTAAAGGAAGCTTCATACTATGTCTGTAAGCAACTGATGACTAATGCTGATGGCAGAAAGGAAGGGACTCCTTATTTCCAGCAAGAGTTGACTTTAAAACATGTATTTTTCATAACTGCAGTAAGAAGATAAGATGGAATGTATTATTTAATGTATGTATTTTTGGTAAAAATAATTGATTCTAGAAAAAAAAAAAAAAAGGAGACATAAAAAAACCAGAGGTTTAAATAAGAAAAAATGAAAATAGAAAAAATTTTATGATCTAAGTTTTTCGGAATTATTGGAAGTATGACAAGAGACCAGATGGGCATTGAAATCTAAAAAGAAAGTATCTACAGGGTGTCTTCTAGAAAACCCAGAATTAATTCCATGCAAAGTAACTGAACATAGCCAGGCCAAGTAATTCAAACTTGTTCTCCAGTGTTCTGCACCTTGCCATGTGGTCTGGTTCCAGGACTGTGAGTAGGAATCCAACAGCAGGGCTAAACAGCATGAAAGAACAGATACTTCAAGTCAAGAGTGCAAAAATTAACTTGTGGCAAACAATAAAGCAGAAAATTCCACCAACCTTCACTGAACACGATGCCTTTCTGCTCATCCAGTGTTGTTACTTCAGATAAGTCTCTTTATTACAACCTACGCTCTTCAATGCCACAAGCATTCCATGTGGTGTAATTACCCTTCTTTCTCAGAAGTTATGGTGATCATTAACAATTAATATTAGCAGAGTAAAACCATGCATAATGATCTTATTAATTGAACTGAATATTCAGTGCTGTTCAGAGTTGCCTTTTGGAGTTGCACATAGTGTTGTTCTGGTTGGATTGATGAGCATCACTGAGGCAAAGATAGTAGGTTCTGCCTGTTTCTTCCTGCTGCTTGTGACAATACAATAGAAACTATGCAGGTTTACAAAACAGATCTTCCATATAATACCTTTTAGCTCCAATTGTTTCATTGTATTTTTCTTCAGTCAGTGCAAATTAAGCTCTGTAATTTCAGCAGTTTGAAATAAAAGCTAATTTAAAGAGAACTCATTTGTCCTGTGCCTTCAGTTGGAAACCATCTGCTTCCCATCTTTGGGAAGCAATTGTTTTCCCCCAGATCAGTATTTTTTTGACAAATTGTGCTGGTTTGGGCTGAAGTAGAGTTAACTTTCTTTACAGTGGCTAGCATGAGGTTATGTTTAGGATTTGTGTAGAACACAAGGTTAATAATATAGAGATGTTTTTGTTATTGCTGAGCAGAGCTCACACCAAGCCAAGGCCTTTGCTGCTTTCTGTACTGCCACACTGGCAAGGATGTTGGGGATGCATTGGAGACTGGGAGGAGACACAGCTGGGACAGGTGACCCAAACAGACCAAAGGGATATTCCATACCATATGACATCATGCTCAGTATATAAAGTAGGAGGAAGAAGGAGGACGGTGGGAATATTTGGAGTGATGGAGTGCTTGTCTTCACAAGTAACTGTTATGCATGATGGGGCCCTGCTGTCCTGGAGATGGCTGAACATCTGCCTGCCCATGGGAAGCAGTGAATTAATTCCTTCTTTTGCTTTGCTTGTATGTGCAGCTTTTCTTTCTCTATTAAACTGTGTTAACCTCAACCCCTAAGTTTTTCTAACTTTGACCCTGCTGATTGTCTATTCTGATTCCCCTACCATTCTGCTGGTAGGGGAGTGTGTGAGTGGCTGCATGGTGTTCGGTGGCTGCCTGGGATTAAACCATGACACACATCCAAGAAAAAAGCACCTGAAGTGAGCTACGAGAAAGATGGAGAGAGACTATGAGGGCATGTAGTGACAGGGCAAGGAGGAATGGCTTCAAACTGAAAGAGAATAGGTTTGGAATAGATATTAAGAAAAAATTCTTTTCTGTGAGGATGGGTAGACACTAGAACAAGTTGCCCAGAGAAGCTGTAGAAGCATTTTGGGCCAAATTTGATGTAGTTCTGAGCAACGTGGTCTAGTGGAAGATGTCCCTGCCCACAGGGCTAATCTTTATTTATAATCTGGATGTGGGAATTGAGGTCACCCTCAGTAAATTTGCAAATGTCACCAAGTTGTGCGGGAGTGTTGATCTGAGACTAGGAAGGTGCTACAGACAGACTACCTGAACAGACTTGATCAATGGGCTGAAGACAACTGCGAAAGGTGACGTGTCAGGTCCTGCACTTGGGTCATGACAACCCCGTGCAGTGCAACAGGCTGGGGGAGAAGAGACTTGAGAGCTATTCTACAGAAAGGGACTTGGGGATGCTGGTTGACAGCCAGATCAATGTGATCCAACAGTGTTCCCATGTGGCCAAGAGGAGAAGAGGAGGCTCAGGGGTGGCCTCATTGCTCTCTTCAACTATCTGAAAGGGAGTTATAGAGGGATGGGGGATGATCTCTTCTGCCGTGACTACAGTGAGAGGACTAGAGGAAATGGCCTTAAGCTGAGATAGAGGAGATTCAGGCTTGATATTAAACAACATTTTTACTGTTAGGGTTGTCAGACATTGGAATATCTTGCCCAGCTAGGTGGTGGAGTTACCATCCCTGGGGGCATTTAAGAGGTGTCTGGATTTGGTGCTGAGTAATATGGTTTAGTGGTTTAGGGGTTACAGTGATAGGGCTAAGTGGGTAATTGGACTGGATGATCTTGTAGGTCTCTTCCAACATTGATGATTACATAATTTTATGAACAGAACTCTAGGAATGTACTTTTGAATGTTTAGATCCTTGTTTGACCTTTGATGATGCCAAAGCTCCTGGTTCTGCCTAAAGCACAGGTACAAGTGTGAGCTCACACTGGGACGGGCCCTGGGCAAAGGGAACAGGTAAAAGGACAGTGAGATGTGTGCCACACAGTGTGCCCCACTGTCTTGGGTTGGAAGCTGATGAGACCATGCTGGATCCATGGGTGGTGACGTCTGTCTATCTTTCTCATCTATTTCTCTCGTTTTATGCCTACTTTTCTCTCTTTCTCTCTTCTTTACTCTTTTGCATCGTATTAAGTTGCAAGCTGCACTGAGCAGTATCCCCTTAAGTACTAGCTAAAGGCTTTGTTCTCTCAAGGTATGCTAAGTTAAAGGTTGCACAGAATGTCTGAATGCTGTGAAGTTTACTGCTTTTCCTTTTGCCAAGTGTCTTATTCCTCATGGTGACCCAAAGTAAAAAAAAATATTTTTTCTTGAACTTCCCAAGTATTTTTTTCTCCTGCGCTCTGCCCAGAGTAATTCAAAATTACCTTCCCTTCAACCCATCGAGTGGACCCAAGGGGTTACACTGTGCCAGTTCCTCACCACCCTCACAGTAAAAAACTCCTTCCTAACGTCTAATCTAAACTTATGTTCTGTCAGTTTGAAGCCATTCCCCCTTGTTCTGTCATCACATACTCTCAAGTAGTCTTTCTCCATCTTTCTTCTAAGCTCATTAGAGATGTGTGTATTTAGATGTATTTCCAGATACATAAAGGTGTGTGTATACACCTTTATGCATGCCTACAAATATTTTGCATATGCAAGAGAGAGAATGGACCTCCCACAGCATGACCTTAAGTAAAAGATTAGTGGAGAGTCCTCTGTAAATGGAGTCCTGCTTGTGCAATTGATACATTCAAAATGAACAGGAAGATGGAGGCAGCAAATGAACAATATTATCTACAATATTCAGACAACAAACACAGCAATTCTGTGACCACAGCAGCATGTAAAAGTAAATGAAATAAGATAGATGAAATGTGAGCATGAGTGCAGCAGTTCCAGTTTTGTTAATTAGTCTGTATTCATGCTTCACTGCTGCTGCAATTATGCTACCTCATCCTTGCGTAGGCCTATTGTGCAAATGCTGTCATTATGCTCCTAGCAGCATATAAAACAGTGCGTGATATGAGCCACCTACAGAGATGTCATTACAATTGTGTCAATTCAACAGTATGTTTCCTAAAATTTATAATTATTTGTCTTCACTGAGAAGCGATTTGTGAAGCTATTACTAGTCTTCTTGAAGTCAACTTAGTAATTTCTTTTATGTTGCATTAAACACCTGCCACTAAAGTTAAGATAATTGTGTACACCTAGATATAATATTTTAAAAGAGGATCAATGTCTATACCTAACTTTTAATAATGGTATAGGTTTCAGGTGTGGGTTTTTTTGATTTCCAGTAAATTATACTAGATATTTAGAAATACTAGAAGAAAAAGAAATCAGTTACGGAATCATCGAATGTTTTGAGTTGGAAAAGACCTTAAAGATCATCTAGTTCGAGCTCCCAGCATTAAGTTTCCAGAATGAAAAGATTCTTTATTGCATTAAGTTGTGTGTGTTTCAGTGGTAAAAGGTCACATCCTAAAATGCTGGGGGGTAAAATAATGCCAAATCCACCTTTTGCCAAGAAATGTTGTCTATGCAAAGATTTCATGTCAAATATACTATTATTTAACTTTGCATTAAACATTCAGTTGAACTACTCTCTCATGGGGACTGCAGCCAAAATGTCTAGATGAAAATTAGTTTCTTCAGCTTGAATTACAGAGGTAGATCTGCTGGTTACTAGGCAGTGGTGGTTTTACAGATTCACCTGTATGTGCTCCTTTGTTGGTGAGCTATTTCTATGAAACAGAAATGGTCAGGAATATCATCATAGCCACAGTCTACATCTATCAGTTTATCAAAGGATATGCTTTATTTCAACTCACTTTCATATGCTCTCCCTGGTGGGAATAGTCCATATTTCTTCCAGTTGATAAAGTACAATAACAGGTTTTTGGTTTGGGGTTTTTTTAGTGCGTTTTTTCGGGTGGGTTTTTTTTGGGGGGAGGATTGGTTTTTTTTTTGTGAGAATGGATGAGATGGGAATTTGTGATGGACAACACCAAGCAATTGACAAAGAGTTAGTTCATATTACAGAGTGGCTTTCAGAAACATCTTTCTGCAGATATTCACTGTATAGTTCCATTTTATAACATGTCTGGTTAATTAGTCATTTGAGTAAAGCAATATCTGCATATTTGTGCAGGCAACCAGGAGCATTTCAATGACCCATGGACACAGTAATTTTGATCTATTCCCATCTAGCTTAGATACAATTACTTTGAAACTGATTCTGCTTATATTCCATTTTCTCAAATTATTACAGTCAAAACATATTTTACATCAGATAGTTTGTCGTCTTTGAAATAGATACATAACTGCAAACAGGTGATTTGTTCAATAATTTTAATCTAATTACTAAAACCCCCAGGATTATCCATGAAAACCTTAAGCAGAAGAGTCAACTCACTGCAAAAATAATTAGTGCTACCCAAGTTGTAATCTATAAAACAGATGTATAATCTCTCAACATCACCTAAATTCAATATTTTATGTGCAGTATTACAAAAACACTTTGATTAAACTGGTTTTTGTCTGCTTTTGGAGTTCAAGATGCACTCAAGTGCCAAAAGTTGTATAAATGCCCACACCTATATATAGTTGATTTATTTATTCATTCATTTATTTATATATTTGTATGAGCTGTTGACAGCTGCACAGCAGGTTTCAAGGAAGGAATTTGGTGCCCAGAAGGTTCTTTGTTCTGTCTCAAAGAAGTCTGAGGCAAACTTTGCCCACATACGAAAAAAATGCAGTAAATAATTTAACATATACTGAAGAGCCTACTTTTTTACATTTTATTGCATTGTGCAGCTATTGCTTTTTTTAAAAACTAAATATTAAAAGAAAAGGAAGTTGCCATGGGAAAGTGAATTCTTAGAAATCTTTGCAAGTTTCCCAAATGTGTCAATCCTGGTCACGTTTAAAATACGTATGAAAAATATTACAAGGAAATCCTCTCATCTGTGCAAAAATATATAGTAATAACACAAAGCTAAGATGTGAGAATGAAAAATACAAAAGATATAACTAGGAGTATCCAAAAATAAATTACCCTAGAGGGAAAATGGGGGAAGCCAAGGTGACAGCTTTCACACAAAATTACATTTTCCAGTAGAATTTTTAAAGCATGTCTTGAAGTTCATAGAGAACTGCAGTTCAGGAGAAAATTGTTTCTTTGGTGTACTATTACCTAGGGCTTTTTTTATCTGCACATAATTTTCTGTAATGGTTGGAAAAAGACAAATATTTGATAGCCTTACACTTAAATGAAGAGTACAAAAATGGGAGGAAGAAAAACGTTTGAAATGAGACAAAAAATATTCCAAGGATGCTGTTCCTTTTTAAAATTTGAGAAATTCCAAGCAATAAAAGTAATTAGTTGCTGCATTGAAATTTTATTTAATTAATTTTAAAAAGATTTATTTCCATCTTATGACAAAAGCTTTTTTAAAGCATCAGAGATGCTTCTTTAAACTCACTTTCTGGCATTTAGGTAACCAGGGATCAACTGTTTTGTGTAATAATTGTGCAAAAATTATGAGTAACTTGCATAGAAAAAGCAGTTTATGTTTTAAAATGTTTCACACCTCGCATCATGCACAGAGATATTTAATTCTACTCATATTTTAGAGTTTTGACTTTGTCCTGACCTTTAGCCATCTACAAATATTTGCAAGGCCAAAAAGAGATTGTGTGATTTCCTTTAATTACTATTCTCATCTAATTTTTATAGATATGGTTAAAACACACTAGTTCTTTCGGCCTTTACTACTGTGTCCTTCCCTAGTGTTTGTGTTTACTGACCTAAATTTCCTTTGTGGTGATTTGCAGGGGGAAAAAAAACAATCAGAGAAGACACAGAGGAGGGCAGGAAAACTGTTCTTCCTTGTGTGTGAAAGAGTTTTTGTTCCACATATCATAGAATCATAGAATGGTTTGGGATGGAAGGGACCTTAAAGTTCTAACCCTCTGCCATGGGCAGGGATGCCTCCCACTAGACCAGGCTGCTCAGAGTTCCATCCAACCCAATCCTGAACACTTCCAGGGATGGAGCATCCACAACTTTTCTGGGCAATCTGTTTCAGTGCCTCACCACCCTCACAGTACAGAATTTTTTCATAATATCTAATCTAAACCTACACTCTT
>NW_008681912.1:11074-13503 GCF_000695815.1 Acanthisitta chloris
GAGCAGAGTAACATGAGATTTGAGTGTGGAACAGTCACAAAAACATAATTTCTAGAAGAAAACAATTCTCCTGTGCCATTAAAGGCAATCATGTGTAGAATGATTGTGCATGCATATTTGATTAAGTCTCAGAATACACCTGTGTACTTACATGTATCTTAAAAAATGCCTTTAACTATTAATGGGTCTATCCAGCAAAATATCCTTGGTCTGGTTTACTCTTCTGCAAGATCTCTTATGTGTTCCCTCAGATTCTCTGAAGAACCCCTGTTGTCAGTCATTCTTTACATTTGGGATTTGGATTCTTCCAGCACTATGTGCATTCATAGAGATAAAATGCATGACATCTGTACATGATTATGAAAAAAAAAAGGTTTTATTTCTTTATTCCCTGCATAATATTAATATGTTATTTCTGTTAAAAACAAAATCCTAAAATATGCTATCTACTTGAATGCTGGTCTTTCTTTAGTTCATGAAAAAAGAAGCTGTTGAGTCATGTGGGGAAAAATGTCCACTGTTATAGTGAAAAGAAATGTGGGACACATTTTTTGCATTTCCAAATAGGTTTTTAGCCAAGACAGTGGAAAAAAACCACTCTTTTCACAGATTGATAGGTTATACTTTTCCAATACTGTGCAATTCGTTATGGATAAATATTGACCAACCTTTAAATTTTTATCTCCATCACAATGTGCAGTAATAGTTTCATCTCACTTTGCCCATATAACTGTCTCCATCACTGACCAGTACCATTCAGAAAGTTTTGAGAAAACAGATGATCAGAAATAATGTAAGTCAGCAGAAATCCATCCAGAGGTTGGACTAGCCCTCCTGGTTCTAGCCATAAGAAAAATGCCAGGTCAGGACACAATAGTGAGGATGAAGGTGAAGAGGTGAGCAGTTTCTCAAGTACACATGGGTGGAGTCACAGTTTATGAAGACAAGGGATCAGGTCCCAGGGCTGGAAAACATTGCAAGAAATCGATGCAACTTGGGCAAATGAACAGCTACAATGTGCACCATCATCTTCAGTGTATCACCAAGTGTCTGGAGGTGGAGAAGCTGAGGTGGGACACATGCCTTTACATGAACTTCTGTGTTTCCTGGCACACAGATGGGACTGTGCTGATGCTATTACTCTTATTATGACCAGTAGAACAGTAATTTAGGAGTTCAAGTGCAGTTCCAAAGGCAGAGGTTTACAGTGGATATGAAGGAATTAGCCAAAGAACAGAAAGCAATTTCTACTTGGTTCTCTTTCTTGCAGGTGAAGATATTAGACATATATATCCAGAAATTTTAATTATTTTGTCAAATATCAATCATTATTTCTATATTTTAAAGGCCAAGTTATTTTTTATGCCATTAAAGAATTGTACAAATAACTAACAATCACTATTAATTTTTAAATAGTACAGTACAGTCAAGAGTGAAAATGGCATTTGTAATAAAATAAATGATAGGCAGTTGAAGGATATTGTGGTAATCCAAGTATTGATTGGGTGTTAAAAGATGTTTTATTAATGTTAATGCTAACCTAAGAGTTATGCAAAGCCCTAGAAAGGCAAAGTAAATTACAATCAGTATTGTAACACAAAGACAAAATAATTTATTTTCTGCTATCACAGATTTAGTACCTTGAGGTAGCCTTGGTCAAAAAGATACAAAAAATTTAGTCATTTTTTTCAAAATAGGTTCTGAAGGGGAAAAAATGCATTCTAGGCATCATTGACATAAAGTTAAAAACATAAAGAAGAACTATTTAAAACATTCAGTTCAAGCTTGGTAGTTAAATGCAAGTCAATCTTTCTTCAACAGGACATTTTCCTAAAATGTATCTTTACCATACGACAACCATGAAAAAAATAAACTTCTCTTTATTTTATTTTATTTTTGGACCATGGAAAAAGTACCTCAGCATTTTAATTTATGTTTAAGAAAGATTTGATAAGGCTGCTTTTCAATCTGTTTGAAGAAAGGCATTTGTGGAATATGTATGAGAGGCCTCAGTTCCTAAGTTATCTAAAGTATTTTTTTATGTACAGCAGTCTGCACACAATTTCAGTTCCTAAGTTATCTAAAGTAATTTTTATGTACAGCAGTCTGCACACAATCTTGTGGCAACCAAAGATGTGATTTAGTTGCAAGAGAACTGATCTAAAACCAGGTTTTAATGTTGAGTTCTCTTACTATGCACATTTTAATATATATTTGAAACCTGCTCTTCAATTCATTCAACCAAAATTGAAAGCTTTTGTAGTTTCTTTATTGCTCTAGCTTCATCTAGACAAACTGTTTAGTTCTGGGGCCCTCAGTTCAGGAAGGATATTGAGGTGCTGGAGAAGAGCAATGAGGCTGGTGAAGGGACTCAAGCACAAGTGCTATGAGGAGAGGCTGAGGGAGCTGGGGTTGTTTAGCCTGGAGAA
>NW_008681912.1:13630-67522 GCF_000695815.1 Acanthisitta chloris
GTTGGATATTAGGAAGAAATTTTTTACTGAGAGTAATCAGTCATTGGAACGGGCTGCCTGGGGAGGTGGTGGATTCACCATCCCTGGGGGTTTTCAAGATGAGACTGGATGTGGCACTTAGTGCCATGGTCTAGTAACCACAGTAGGGTTGGGCTTGATGATCTTGGAGGTATTCTCCAACCCAGCTGATTCTATGTTTCTATGAAGGGAATTCTAGCTTTGAATTGGTTTGCCAAATATTTGCCACCTTATTCCAGTATGTCCCTTGATATGTTATTTCTATGCAGATGATAAAGCCTCAGATTTGTTGCCATCAAAATATTAAAAATCAACTCTAAACAGCAGTTCTATATATCATTCAATAATTTGCCTTACAAACACCTAAAAAGTCTCACATTTTAATGTTTATCACTACTTCCCAACCTCAGGTTGAATTCTCTTTTGACTCCAAAAATTGAAATTAGTTAATTGAATAACAGTGGGAAGGACAATATTTCACAGAGTTTGAGTTCCTGTAAATTCATTAAAGGCATTGATTAAATCTCAGACTTGAGAAAAATTCATTTCAATAGGCTTGAATACATTGGTATGAAACTGGATTTCTTGTGTGAGGAGGTGAGTGTGAGGTGTTGAGATGTGAAACTGGGCACTGCGACTGTAGAGGCTGAAGGTTTTATGTTAATCAACTTTCTAAGAGGGTGTACCTCTGAGAAAAAAAAACAACAAACCTTAAAATATTTTTGATAAATGCAATAATACTCAAGACCTAAGGTTAAAGAAAAAAGTAATTATTGCTCAGAAATCTCATTAGAAGGATTTAGAATTCTGGGAAAGAGAGGGGAAGGACGAAGTTATTCATACTGCCTTAATAGCATCAGGTGGTTTACAACACATTCTCGCTTCTTCCTAAAGTTTAATGAAGGAAGTTTTGTACTCTATTTCATCACATAATAATGGCACTTTGTCATGTACTAGTAACAATTATTCTCAGTGAAGTATTACGTAGTTTTTCTTTAATTACATAAATTTTGCCACTGCGATTACTATTGAAACCAAAATTTTCCAGCATTGCATTTATTAGTCTACATTTGTTACATAAAACCTATCCATTGAAAATAAATGCATCTAAAAGTATTTCTACTGCTGTTTAAAAATCTCCTACCATATTCTTATAAGAAATAGTTTATTACTACTTCTTCAAATGCTAGAGTATATTTCTGTCTTCCATTTGCCTATAATGTTTCCCTATTTTTTGATTTTTCTTTCATTTTGTGAAAACCTGAAATAATTTATCTTAGTTTGTGACATAGTTTGATAAACACTAACTTCATATCTGACAGCTAATGCAATGTAACATCATTAGTCTGTATTGCAAATATGGTCTTTTCTCTAAATTTCATCATGGACTACTTCATCAATCAGCTCCACTGAAAGCAATTTGTTTTCCTGAAAAACAACCTCCTATTTGCCTATATTTTCTTACATTAAGAGTACATTTATCTAATGTATGTCAGAGCTGCTCCTCAAGTGTTTTGCAAGTGATCTGAAATAGTTAAAATGTAAAATTGCAACCCTGGGTAAGTACTCCTTGAATGACAATAGACATGTTTCCAAGGGGAATTATTGTTTTGTAACTTTCACTAATAGTAGTGGAAATACATGATAATTCTTTAAGAAAGAGTGAATCCATGCAAAAGAACCTTGACACTACATAAAATAACCTGTACCTCTTGGTGCAGCAGTTATATTAAATGAACAATATATGGAATTACAAAAATTCTTCCACCATTTAGTGTAAGAAATCTGCCACATTGATGTATATTTAGGAAATTCAAGAAAGATAAATACCTGTAATTTGATGCATTTTCCAAAATGATATCTTTTTTTTCCTCAGTGACTGTTTTTCTTTATTGTTTATAGCATTTTTCTAAACTGATATCTCTACTATAAAATATACAGAAAAAATCCAGTGTTAAGAAGCAGGTGGTGGGAGAATGGACTGTGCCAGTACTGCAACCACTCTCACCTCCTGGCTTGCTGCAGTTCACTCTTGACAAACCTCTTCAATTATTGCATTGACTACATAGTGACATTTTTCCTGCATGACTCTTGAATGCATGGGGTTATAGCTGAATATATTCTGACCCATGCTGAACAGGATTTAGGTGGGGATTATAATGGCTTTGTTTTCATGCTGATTTTTCCAATGCTGATCAATGGATTTTCCATTATTTTGTCTCACACAAGATTTTGAATTGAATTTCTGTGAAAATAAAATGAAAAGGCACACTAAGAAAATGGTCCTTAGCAGAAAATAATTCTTCTCAACTTATGCCAGGACTGGTCTGAACTGGAAACTCAAATTTTGACTATTTGAAGAATCTGTGTTTCAAGGGTTTTCACTTCATCAGATTTCTTTTGGCTCTTTAAATTCTTTTTTTAAGTCCATTTCTCTGCATATCTTCAGTTACCATGATGAATTTATTTCACATTTAATTCTTTTTCATGCTGATTATCAGCCATCTAATGTTATGATGTGGAAGTCCCCAAAAAAGGGTACAAGTGCTTAAAAAATATGACAGATATAGAAACACTAATGAAACATACAAATATTCCAATATATTTTTAGAGAAGTCTTTCTTCTTCCTCATATTTATCAGTTGTAATAACACTACTTACCACCAGCAAGTATCACAAATGGCAAGAAAATAGTGTTAAGTGTTTCTTCTAGTAGCATAGCCTGACCGTAATGAGGTAGAAGGGAAAGATCTGATATCATAAAATCATAGAATGGTTTGGGTGGGAATGTAACTTAAAGATCTTCCAGTTCCACTCCCCTGCCATGGGTGGGGACACCTTTCACAAGACCAGGTTACTCAGATCTCCATCCAGCCTGGCCTTGAACACTTACACACATCTGCAGCTTTTCTGGGCAGCCTGACAACCCTTAGAGTAAAGGATCTTTTTTTCCAAATATCTAATCTAAAACTACTCTCTTTGAGTGTGAAGTTATTGCCCCTTGTCCTGTAAATTGTCCTTGTCCTGCCCTTGTAAATAGTATCTCTAAATCCTTCTTGTAGGCTCCATTCAGGTACTGGAAGGCCACAATTAGATCACCCCAAAGATGTCTTTTTTCCAGGCCGAGCAGTCCCAATACTCTCAGCCTTTCCTTTTAGGAGAGATGCTCCATCCCTCTAAACATCTTTGTGGCATCCTCTGGGCTTGTTTGAACAGGCTGATATCTTTCCCGTGCTGTGGCCCCCAGAGCTAGGTGCAGCACTTCAGGTGGGGTCTCACCAGAAAGGAGTAGAATCCCCTCCCTTGCCCTGTTACCCACACTGCTTTGGATACATCCCAGGACACAGTTGGCTTTCTGACTGCCAATGCACATTGCCAGTTTATGTCCAACCTGTCACCCACAAGTCCTTCTTGGCAGGGCTGTTCTCGATCTGTTCATGCCCCAGCCTGCAATGATACTGGGGGGTTGCCCCAAACCAGATGCAGCACCTGGCACTTGGTCTTGATAAACCTCATGGGATTCCCTTGGGCACACTTCTCCTGTTTGTCCAGGTTCCTCTGGATTGCAGCCCATCCTCCAGGTGTGTCAACTGCACCACTCAGCTTGGTGTCATTTGCAAATTTGCTGAGGCTGCACTCAAACCTAAAGCAATTAGAGCAACTTTGCACTGTATCAGATGCTGTCAAAATATTTTAAAAGTTTGATATTAAAAAAATACAAATATTCTATAATTGTTTCTAAATAACCTCCTTAATTTATTTGCTGCACTGGAGATGTCAGAAGTAACACTGTCAGAAAGAACTGCTCGTCCCTGAAACTCTAAAAATGTCTGCTGTTTCTTTATAAATGAGTTACATCTGTGCCCTGATGACAGATGATTTGTGCATGAAAGATCTCAGGTCCTACAGAGAAAGCCCTGGATTCGCTCATCCACTATTTGTTTGAAAAGGTTGTTTCAGAGTTGTTGCCAAAATGCAAATTGTAATTGACCAAAAATAAATGGTTTTCTTTGTAACTCACAGTGGTTTTGCCAAAAGCTGAAATGCATTGACTCTTTTTTTTTTTTTTTGAACTGCATTTTTCCTGCTTTCATGTCAAAAATGCTGCAATTTAACTATCTTTACTCAAACTTGCACTGATTTACAATAAACTATACTGCTGGTGTGTTAGGTGAATTTTATAGTGCATTATGGAGACTCCACTGAATGTTATATTTCATCAGGAGACATCCTTCCAAACCGAGTGATATCAGCAAGATTTTTCTGATTCATTCATGGCTAAAAGCCAATTTTATTTTATTGTAATAGAAAACACCTTTGAAAACATGTTTGTAAGTATTGAATAGAAGTTAGTAAAACTTGTGGGAGAATAATGAAGCAACAGAGCATTATTAACTAAAAATCTTGATTGATATATAGTCACAGAGAATGTAACTCAGGGTCAATCTTAGTTCTTTTTATTAAAATTTAAAGTCTATTAATGATCTGAATAGCTTCAGGGTCAATGTTAGTTCTTTTTATTAAAATTTATTTTAAAGTCTATTAATGATCTGAATAGCAACAACAAAGGACATCATTACACTTGTGACCTTCTTCACAGGACTCCACACTATGTTGCACCAGGTAGAATAACTGAAATAAAGGATAACCTTAACCGTAATTTTGATGAAATCATTACAATCTGTACATTACATGTACAGATTTTTAGTCCCATGTTAAAGACTCACTGAAAAATAAACATTAAGAGTTCCATTTATTAATTGTTTTCCTTATTGGCCATATAGACACAGGAGTAAATAAATAATTGCAGTGCTTGTTAACAGTCTTAGAATCATAGAATCATCAAAGTTGGAGGAAATCTCTAAGATTATCGAGTCCAACCATTAGCCTGCCACTCTGCTGTAACCTCTAAACTCTAAACCATATCCTCCAGCACCAGATTCAATTCAGATGAAAACACTTCCAAGGATGGTGAGTCCACCACCTCCTTGGGCAATCCATTCCAGTGCCTGACTTTTCTTCTTTTATCAGAAGAAAACCCACAGGTTTAGAAAGCAATCTACCAAGATTGCTTTGGAGGGGTTTTATGGATAAATTTTCAGCATATGTTTCTTTAAAAATATATTCTCCTTACCACAAATAATTGCCATCTGTGAACACTTCCAAGGATGGTGAGTCCACCACCTCCTTGGGCAATCCATTCCAGTGCCTGACTTTTCTTCTTTTATCAGAAGAAAACCCACAGGTTTAGAAAGCAATCTACCAAGATTGCTTTGGAGGGGTTTTATGGATAAATTTTCAGCATATGTTTCTTTAAAAATATATTCTCCTTACCACAAATAATTGCCATCTGTGTGTTTGAGTGTTGTTCAATGAGATAATGTGTTTGCATCTCTTGACATTGAATCGGATTAACATGATGATTGTTGTTTTGTATGAAAGACATGTTTATTATGATAATATTTAGTTATCTAGTACTTTCTATCTGAAAATCTCAAGTGGTTTAAAAAGGCAATGAACATCATTATCACTATTTTACATAGGGATATATTTTGTGAGAACCATTTAGGCGTAGAAAATTGTGTAAAGGATATTTTTAGATTGCTTATTTGAAGGATGACAGAAAGGAAGAAGAGCAGAAGAATGAATTATAAATATGTTGTACTTCCTGACTGTAAAGGAATTTGTTTTAATAAGAGGTGGAAAGTCTCCCTGGACTAATACAGATTAGAGGAGTTGTTAAAAGTTTCTAATTTACATGTTGGGACAGCAGCTCAGAACACTTCATATGGAAACAAACAAAACAACCAAAAACAGCTACATGTGTGGATACAGGCAAATTTGCTGGACTTGTTACCCCCCAAAAAAGCCTTTAGGGAAAGTTTTGAAATTGATATTCATGAATTTAGACTATAGTAAATATATTGAAAATGTATGAACATAGCATGAAAATAAACCATGGTGAGGAATCATCCATCCTCTCATCTTCTTTCCTACTCCCAGACCTGTTTTCTGAATGAATGAAAGCTACCGGTAGTGTTTCTCCTAGTTTGTAAAATAGACCAATGATTAAAAAAATAGATCTTGTCATTTAACTTTCATTAAATGCCAACAAGATTCTAATTGACATAGAGCACAGGTCTATAAGAAAGTAAGAATAGTCTGACAAAGCACCGAATATTGCTGTTCATCAGCACTCCCACGGACTGTCATGACCATATCTAATTTTTCTGTAGGATCTGAAACAGGAAATACTTTTCCTGCTACATGTCTTCTGAAGCTGCTGCAGCAACTGAGGGAATTTCATATGAGGAAGGCATAGCCTAGTATAAGCTTTGACAGCCAGTTCCTCAGCTTTTGACTCTTTGGACAGTCCAAGATGACCTTTATTGACATCTAAATGGACTGTATCAATAGTGCATGAGTCCAAAGGGAATTCAAATAGCAGTGTTTTTGACTTGAGGCATACAAGTGCTCAGTTAAGAAGGTTTGATTCTACATGTAGAATCTCTGCTTAAAGCTGGGGAAGAATAAGCCACAACATTAAGTCACAGTGTTCCCCTGAAAGGAATTTCCTCTTTTCCTCCTTCCAGCACTGTACTCCCCAGAATTAGTCCCTAAAACTATTATCTCACAGGCTCTTGCAATAAAGCAATGATTCACAACTGTAATACAAGATTGAAATGTGCATGATTAACCTCCAACTTGACAAGATGTGTTATAACTAATGAATGGAAACAATTCTATATAAATTAATTAGTTGTTACTAATCTTTTCTAGTTACACTTGTGCCTTTCTGTATTGGCTTCTTGGTGCCTTAGAAATTCAATGTACTGTGTGTCAGGTCTGAGATCTTGCATGTTTAGAAGTTAAAATGAAACTAAATTCATAGGTCTGCTTTCTGTGAAGAATTAAATCATAGAATCATAGAATGATTTAGGTTGGAAAAGATCTTTCAAAACATTTCTACTTAGTGCTGTTACAGAGATATTTCTTTTTAAAATTATTTCAGGCAAATAGCACATGTTCTTTATGTCTCCTCTATTGCCAAGCTTTTGAGTGTTCGAGAGACTGGAGAAAATTAATTCTGAACAAAGTAAGAAATGGACTTGTCTGCCATGCAACTAAGCTTCTTTACTTATCAAGCTGACTTTCTGTGCTTCTCTGTACTTCATATTCAAGAGAAAAATGAAATCTGCTTTCAGATCTGTCAAATACCATTTGTTACAAATACTGTTGTTTTGATTCCATTGAATTTCTCATCAGAATGAAATTCATAACAAATTCTATTATGTGAAAGATACTCTTACTTAGAGCAGAAATTTTATCCCTAGTTAAGTCTTTATAGTTTTGTTTTGAAGCTGGGATCTCACTCCAAGTGTTTATTCAGAAATTGCATATAAGCATTTGGAAGAAAAGCATAAAAATCACACTTTGGTTTGAGCCATAACTTGTTCATGTTGAATAACTGACAAATATCACAGAAATACTTATAAACCAAGAGAAGTAAACATCAAACAATGTCTTTGAAAATTATGCTTAAGAACTTCTTAAGATTATGACAAGAACTTTAAGGACTAATCTCTGAAGCCACATAACACTTGGATGTGAAAAAAAAGGTGGACAAGAAATGTGCTCATTTAAATCATTTGAATGTTGTACATAAGACATAATTTTATGACATTATATGATTTTCCTCAATGCCTCTTTTTTAGTTTCAGTTTAAATTTCAAGGGTTGTTTTTACAAACTGAGCTCTGAAAGTTCACAAACATTTGTCCTGCTCTGACATAAAAAATCACACTCTCATAAACTGTTTAAACTCTGGACAAGTGTTTCATAGCAAAAAAGATGCTAGTGTGGAGTTTATAATTTTCTCCTTTTCGCTACCAATAAATTCATAGCAAATTGATTGCTGCCTTTTATTGCCAGTGAAATTGTTTAAGGCTCTTGCAAGCAGAATAGCAAAATTCTGAAAAGGAAAATGAAGTGTAAAAATCTAATCACAAAAAAGTACATGTAGCAGATACTGCTTCAGAAAATTTCTTTCCTCCACAGGGGAAAAATGTTGGACCATCCAAAACTCAAACATTTACTTTCTTGTTTGTAATAAGCTAGAGAAAAGATGCCGTTTGACAGAAAAAGTTCCATAAGTGTGTTTATTTTCTTTCCTGGCATTTAGAAAGTATTAGCATGATAAAAATATCTTTCTGTGCTACTTAAAGCCTTACTTTGCCCTTCTAATTCATGGAACATAATACTATATTTCAGTACTCCCAATTAATTTCCATGATTTTCTGTTCTTGTTAACCATTAAAAATACCTAATAAAAAACAAACAAACCAATGAAACAACAAAACAAACAAACCTCCCAAAACCCACCCAAAAACCTGAAACCAAACAGTAAAACTAATTAGCAATTGTCTAAGGCTGCAAGTTCTTTAGGAATGCGGATATCTTAATTCACATTTCATTGAAGTCAGGATAAGATAAAATGTGAAATCATTTATCATGTTCAAAGCAGTCAACACAGTTAGAAACTTGAGTTATATGGTTGAAGAAATTGAATAAAATGTGTCACCTTATAGAAGAAGATTACATAAGACAAGTCTTTTTCATGCATCCATGTTACTATTTCCCTCTAGTTCATATAGGTTTCAAAGATTTCTCATGCTTTCTTTCCTCTTCCAGGATTATGTTAGCCAAGTCCTCTTGCAGGATGGGGAGGAGAGAATGCACCAGTATATTTTTACACCCAGAACTCGCTCAGTTCTCCCTCTTTTCTGGGGTTTGTCATGTTAGACTCTTCATCAGCATTAAAGTTCTGTGTGTTTCTGAGATTCTCTTTGTTATACTAGAAGCCACCTCTTGCATTTAACTGTTTTCTTAAAAAAAACATTTCCTTGTCTAATGTAATCCAAAACTCTCCTCCCTTCCTTTGCTGGCTATCTGACATCCTGAGGAATGCACTTTTCACTGTCCTCACACTGTGTCAGTTTATGTTAGAAACATATGACACAAATATCTAAACAGGTTTATTGTGTGTGTCTCATTATGAGCTCTTAGACATGAAAATAATTAATCACTTCAGGGTTAAAGTGATGTATCTCACTGAGGTTTCTTTCAGATTGCCCTATAAAATAATTAGTGTTTGGGAGATATTTTTCTCCAATTAAATTTCTGGATCAAAAAGAACTTCAGAAATTTGGAGGCTAAGCTGAACACACACAATGTTTAATCAGGGAAAAAAAAAGAGTAATTGTTTTCTAAAAATAGGCAAAAAGAGCAGGGAGAGCACAGCATGACAGGCCAGAACTTTATCTTGGTAAGTATATGAAAGAATCATGGTTATAATCAGACCTAGAATGTGTCCAGTATATTGCCATGACCCATAATTCCTGAGCATGAAGGTCACTCCTACCATAAAGGGTAACAGATTTGCTTGATACATTTAGGAACTGACTCACAGGAAAAGAATATGAACTCTTTGGAGAAGAGTCTCTCTACACCTTTCAATGAAGCTCAATTATTTTCACCTTACTGTTTGTCTTTTACATCTGAGGAATGCCTGTGCACTACATTTTTTTGAATCTCCTAACTTCAGCTTGGTCCACCTACAGTGAAGACTCTAACTGACCCTGAACATCTTTGCCTTCCATCTCAAGCCATTCTATGATTCTCTGATAAGCATTTTTTATCAAGGTCAAAAAATATAGATTTAGCAGGAGAACACAGGCAATGGAGCTAAATAGGAGGAAAGAAAAAAACACTGCATGGAAAGTGATAGTGCATATTTTTAACTGTATTGGATTTGCATAGCAAGATTTTAGTAATGAGGGACTGCATAGGTGCCTTCTGTCAGAAGCTGCCAGAAGCTTCCCTCATGTCTGATAGAGCTTGGTGAGAGAAGGTGGAGAAATTTAAATTGAAGTTGAGCCCAGGAAGAAGGGAGGAGTGGGGAGAAGGTGTTTTAGGGTTTTGTTTAATTTCTCATTATGTTACTCCGATTTGATTGGTAATAAATTTACTTAATTTCCCCATGTTGAATCTGTTTTGCCCACGGCAGTAACTGGTGAGTGATCTGTCTCTGCCCTTATCTTGATCAATGTGCCTTTTGTTATATTTTTCTCCCCTGTTTCAGTGAGGATTGGGAGTGATAGAGCAGCTTTGATGGTCAACTAGTGCCTATGCAAGATCAGCATACCATAGTCCTTTTTTGGCACCCAATATGGGACATGAGGAATTAAGGCTATGTATTTGGGAGATTTAAAGGGCAAACCATGGACTGGAAAATCCTAGAGAGCAAGGAACAGAATGATTGTAGAGAATTCTTGTAGTTGGAATCATGGTGAAATGATGAGAGGTGAAGCGTGTATAAATTATCCACTTTTGTCAGTATTATGATGATGTCCTTCATATTTTGGTGTGGGGAAATTTTTGTTGATGCAAGTGAAGTTCGTGAAGATTGAGATTGTGTGGTGAATATGTATTTTAATGATAATTCTTAACTACGTGCTTCTCAGAGATGAGTGGTGGAATAGTGGAAAAAGTGTTATTTTCAAAGCTATCAGAATATTTCCAACTTTTTCAATCTTATAAAATGTGGAAAAAAATCAGAATCACCCAAATCTGAAGCCCTCAGTGAATATGTTTTCATCATCATCAGAATAGTAATAGTAATAATAATTTCCAATATAAATACATTTCAATTAAGCAGGTAGACTTTGAAGTATAAATTTTGCATTGAATTTGTTTTATGAAGATTTCCCCTGGTTCATTTTCATGCAACTAATAGAGTAATTATAGAATCTATCCTACAGAGAATGTTGTGTTATCCATTGAAAAATATTGTGCTATTGCATTATGAAATGTGAATAGAAAATGACTTTTTCTGCAAAATTAAGCTTACATTTTAAAATTTCAGCAGGGAGCAACTGTTTTGTAAATAAGACATAGCTGGTTTTAACATTTAGTTTTCATGCCAATAGCAACATGAACCTAACTGGCAAAACATTGACACCCTGCTGCCATTATGTATTCGTACTTCAGCTTCCCTGGCAGAAGCAGCACAGGGGATTGACATTTCATTAATGACAAAAAAAGTTGATTGTTCATGAACTGCTACTGATTTGAACAGTTTCTAATTTACTCCCTTCATACTAAGACTCTTAGGAAGATGCAAGCAAAAATGTAGCTCAAGTTAGACTGATCTAGCTTAATTTCTAATTATAAAATTCTCCCATCAGGCACACGTGTACTGTGCAGCATTTGAACCTCTGTATAAAAAGAATTTTTACACACAACAATTAACTAATTAAATATGTTTGCTAGTTTTGGCTGGGGTAGAGTTAGTTTTCTTCCCAGTGGCTGGTATGGGGCTATGTTTTGGATTTGTGCTGAACACAGGGTTGATAATACAGAGATGTTTTTATTATTGTTGAGCAGAATTTGCCCAGCATCAAGGCCTTTCCTGCTTCTCATACTGTCATGCTGGTGAGGATGTTGGGGGTGTATAAGAGTGTGGGAGGAGACACAGTTGGCATAGGAGACTCTAACTGACCAAAGGGATATTCCATACCATATGACATCATGCTTACTATATATATGGGAAAAAGGAGGAAGGGGAGGACATTTGGAGAGATGGTGTTTATCTTCCCAAATCACCATTATGCTTGATGAGGCCCTGCTCTCCTGAAGATGGCTCAACACCTGCCTGCCCATAGGAAGCAGTGAATCAGTTCCTGATTTTGGTTTGCTTGTGTTCATGGCTTTTGCTTTCCTGATTAAACTGTCTTTGTCTCAACTCATGGGTTTTCTCACTTTTATCCTTCTGATTCTCTCCCTGATCCCACTGGTGGGATAGTGAGTAAGGGGCTGCATGGCTGGCTGGGGTTAAACCATGACAATATGAAAGAAAATAATGGATGAGGCTAGAACTGAGTTTTCCTTCTACTTAATGAGAACTTTATCAGTATGCTGTGTTGCAACAAAGACACGTCAGATAAAGTCCTTAAAGTTAATAGAGACTAGTCAAAGTTAATAGGGTCTACTGGAAAGTGCCCCTGCCCATGGCAAGCGTTTGGAACTAGGTGACTTTTAAGGTCCCTTCTAACTTAAACCATTCTGTGATTCTATGGCACCATGACACTATACAAAATATGGCTTAGTCTTTCAATCTCTCATAATTCAGACTTGATTTTTCAAAGATTGCAGAGTGAACATAACACTGCCAACTTGTCATAGTTTCTATGTGAAGAGGTGGATGAATGCACACACTCTAGTATTCCATGAAGGAGCAACACTACTTGTGTGTGCAGTGACTGTGATGGTTCATGTTTCCATAGTCTGTTCACCTTAGAAGCTGACTAAAGCTCTTGGCAGGTCAATACTTGCTAACTGTGCTTCCCTGGACAGGAGGATATGTAGAACTTCACTGAAGGCAGCATTTTGTAATTGGGGATTCATTCTGGTCACAGTACTTTCCCCATTTCACAAGTGTGTATCCAGGGACACTGCCTCACACTGGCCCCAGCAAGAGAAAAGATGACAGTAAATCAACTGTTTAAATGTTTGCCACAGGATGTACTCCGTGTGGCATAAAGGACTTGTAAATCTGTCTTTAATTTCTTTGTTTTTAATTTAAAAATTACTGATGAACAACTTGCCCCAGATGAACCTGAGTTCAAAAGACATTATTTAGTGAAGAGGAGCAAACTTTCCCTTCTCATACTCTAGTTGTTCATCTTTTCTCTGACATTGATGAATGAGTGACAGTTATTATAGGTCTATTTTTTCACATCGCACAGTGATTCTGGCATTAGACACTTAGCTTGATACTATGAAATAATGTGCTCAGAAATGTTTTAAATATTAAATGAAATCCTAGAAGATGATGGTGATACATTTGGTGTGTAGCTTACCTGAGGGCTTCCCAGTCCAGAACTGAATTTAGTTCTTCAGCTGTTGTGTCTCAGGGACTATCGACCCAATGGCTATTTGACCTGTGCTGCAAAACAGGAATTAAAACATCTGCCTGAGAAAAGCCTCCTTTGAGTGTCAAGACTAACTACAATATCAGTAAGTTAAAATTACTTCTATGAAACTGAAATTTGGATATCATGGATGGGTTATCTGTTTTATTGCAAATGAGGTATGTTTCTCTAACAAACTTCTGACTATTTTCTATTTATGTGATCTGTATGCTTCACCTCTTATTCCATCAGATGTAGCACTTGAAACTGCAATACAATCAGAAATCAGTTTATGAGGTAGAAAATCTCTTAAAATGATAACTAGAAGGTAGGTGATAGTTCAACAGATTTATAGTACTTCTTAGAAGTTGGATATAGAGAGAAATAAGGTAGATTAAACCTAACATTGCAGGCTATAGCATCATTGCAAAACAACAGGGGGAAAGTGCACTCTTTGCAAAAGTGAAAACAGGCAAAAACCCACTGGTGTAATTTCTAGAGTTGCTTTCAATGAACATTGAAATTGGCTTGAGACCTTATTCAGAGGTTTGGGGCTAAAATTTGTAAATCCTTTTCTTTGGTCCTGCAGTGTTTTAATGGATGACCAGAGGACCTTTGTTACATAAAATAGAATACAGCAACTACAAAACGAACAAACAAAACCAACCAACCAAAACCAAAACCAAAATCCAAACAAACAAAACCAAAACCAAACCAAACCAAAAAAAAAACCCAAAATACCCACTTACAACCCACCAAACTAAAACCAAATCCTGTACTGTAAAATTACTGATTGCTTTGAAAATATGAGGACTTCAACAGCCTCTGTAACTGTCTCAGAGAATGCAAAAAAAGCAAGCCTTTTTCTCTATTCACAGTGGTGCAAACAAAGCACTGGACTGGTTTATTCAAAGTACTGATATATTCAATATGTTTGAAAGAATTTCTCTGAGTCTTCTAATTGTGCTAACAATTTCAGTGAGGTGCTAACAAAAGGGAAAGTAGACAAGTTCCTCTGTCCAGTAAATAAGAAATATAGGTAAATATCCTTTTTATCACCTTCAATGTAAAGCGTGGAGAGTTGTAAAAAAATTTGTTTTATAGAATCATATTCCTTCCCAATCCCTCTTTTTTTTTTTTTTTTTTTGATCTAGAGCATTAATTACTTCTGTTTTCTGAACCAGTCTTTTGAAGGTATGGTGCAGGTTTTCCTTGTAGATCAGGATGCAGAAAATGAGGATGGAAATATAATTTGTGAAACTTAATTTTCCAGCCAAAACTGTATGTCCTACAGCCATTGAAAGAGTCATTTGGGGGTTGCAGCAGTGTTTAATTTTACCTGTGAGGAGAAACCTTTACATGCCAGGCTGCTGCATGGCATTCAGGGCTGATGGACCCACCAGTTTTCATTGTTCCTGTGATCATAGTTCTCCTGACAGGAAAATTAAAGGTGCAGTCCCTGTAGTTCATACCAGTAAATTCTCAGGTTCCTCTGAGAGGAAGGAAGGATTGGTAAAGGATAATGACTTTGTCAATCTCCTTCTGGTATTTACTTATCTGACCTCAGTAACTGGAAGACCTTGAGATCTGCTGGGAAATGGCAAAATTAAATGCTATTGACCAGAATGAGAAGTGAATAAAACTATTCTATATGCTATTTTTGTATTCAAAGAAGTATGTGACTTTTAATTAATTATTAAAAGCATCGGATTTATTATTTTTTTCTCCTATGCAGTTTCCTCCTAAAGTCTATTTGCCACAATTTCAAATAAATTGGAGTCTTCTGAAAAATATATTTCATTCATTTGTAGGAACAGGTACATAGTGGCATCTTTGTCTGTAAAATAAATGCATGAATTTCTGCCAAAATATTTTAACTATATGTCTTTCTATTAAAGTTTTTAACGAGGCTCCAAGAACACAATGTAGTTATCATATGGCACCGGGAAATACTATGCTAACTCTAGGAGCAACAGCCAGAGAAGATTTTTAATGTGCCATTAAGTAGTAAACTCACAGCTGCATGAGAGTGTCTAAGTAACTGTTGAGCATAATCATTTAAAAATATATCCAGAATAAAAAATACATGTATAAAAATAAGGAAAGGTCAGTGGCTTGCAATTTCTAATTCCATTTTTATTCACATTAAAAGTGTTCTTTAGATAAAGGAATTAATATACTGTTTAGTCAAAGGGAGGAGAAGGATTGTGTGGGTACAACAGTTTCTAATGCTGACTGGAGTGTTATAGTAGTACTAATCGGTTTGTGCCATCAAAACCACATTACACATCAAAGAAAACGAGGTAAAAATCTGAGCATTCTGCACACAATGCAATAATACTAATGCTCAATTTCCATTTGTAATCATGTTAGAATCTTCTAGGAGAATGAGTGATTAAGTGATGTTTTCTATTCGTAGAAAAAAATGGGGCGGGAGATAACTATAGAAACATCACATAGATCTAAAATAACCTGAACTCAGAATTGCTTATACTTTTCATCATGTGAAACAGGTAGCTCTTCTGGGTTTAGACAACCATTCAAAGATTGTTGGAAGGCTATACACTAATAAAATTCTGGTGTTATCCAAAAATATTATGAAAAGAGATCTCATAGCTACAAATTGGTTGAATAGATACCATAGGCTTTACCCAGTGCTTGAGATCAATCCAGTTTTCAAACATCTGGAGAAAGATATCATCCTGATGAGACTGAAATGTATGAGAGACCTAACATTACAAACTTTTTACATTTATAGACTTTGATTCTGGAGGCAGCACTTAATAAATCGACGCTTATTTTCATGGGAACACAGTCTTATAGGCTGTGCCCAACTTCATTATGAGACATTAGAATTGGAGACACAACACATACATATATTCTATTATTTGTAGTTCATAGTTACTTTATAAAAAAAAAGATGATGTCACCAGTCAACAAAATATTTTTTAAATTCTGAATAATAGGAATGAAGGGAGAATAATCAGCTGAATCTTGGACTATGCCTGTATGATTAAAGATTAGCACATGCATAAATAACAGAAAACTGTGGAACAAAGGAGTGGGAAGTTTCAGCGTGAAGAATATATTTTAGGAGAACACATTATCTTTTCAATGACACTGTAGTCTAAGATATTCACTTGAATGATGTTTATTTCTCAAAAGTCTCTTTCTGCCTGTTTTTTACCTTTAATATATTTGTGCTGTATTAAGGGCTATTGTATTTCTCACTGCTACAAGAAGCATTTTATTACTATAAAAGATATTTGCACATTTTTATTAAATATTTTATCTCTATATTTCTACTCATGTGTATTTTTTATGCAGCTATTATTGTCAATGTCTTCATTTGAAAAAATAAAAACATAGGTCATGTTCATTTCAAGGGCACAAATTTTTAAATATATTGCATTTCAAAGTCTCTCTCCCTGATTTTTAACTTTGTTTTCTTCTCGTTTTTTTTCCACTGTATATTCTGTTTCTGTACAGTTTACACTCAGATTTTTCCTTCCAACCCCAAGATGCCTGTTATTTCATTGCGCCTTTTGGGGTTTATGTCCACAGAACTCATTTTTTTCTCTATTCAGCTTGGATATCTTCCAGTATATGCTTTGCCAATGAATAACAAATATGTAAAATGAAAAAGAAAGCACAGCAAAATTGATCTAATTCCTTTAGGATCGAGTGGACTCTCAGCAAATTTGCAGATTACACCAAGCTGAGTGGTGCAGTTGACACACCTGAAGAATGAGATGCTACCCAGAGGGACCTGGACAAGCTGGAGATGTGACTCCATGGGAATCTCATGAGGTTTATCAAGACCAAGTGCAAGATGCTCTACCTGGCAACCCCCAGTATCAATCCAGGCTGTGGGATGAACAGATCAAGAGCAGCCCTGCCAAGAAGGACTTGGGAGTGTTGGTGAATGAGAGGCAGGACCTGAGCTGCAATGTGCACTCGCAACCCAGAAAGTCAACTATGTTCTGGGCTGCATGGGCAGCAGACTGAGGGAGGGGATTCTGCTCCTCTGCTCTGCTCTGGTGAGACACTACCTGTAGTGCTGCATCCAGCTCTGGGGTCCCCAGCACAGAAAGGATGCTAGCCTGTTGGAGCAAGTCCAGAGGAGACCATCAAGATGATTAGAGGGATGCAGTACCTCTCCTATGAGGAAATGCTGAGAGAATCACTTTCTTTGAACTTGGAAAAGAGAAGGCGTTAGGGTAACCGAATTGCAGCCTTCTAGACATGAAGGGGCCCTACAGGAATGATGGAGAAAGACTATTTGCAAGGGCCTGTAAGTGACAGAACAAGGGGGAATGGCTTTAAACTGAGCGTAGGTTTAGATTAGATATCAGGAACAAATTCTTTACTTTGAAGGTGATAAGGCACTGGAACAGGTTTCCCAGAGAAGCTGGAGTTGTGGATGCCCCATCCATTGAAAGTGTTTAAGGCCAGGCTGGATGGGGCTTGGAGCAACCTGGTCTAGTGGAAGGTGTCCCTGTCCATGGCAGAGGGTTGGAACTGCATGTTCTTTAACATTCTTTCCAACCTAAACCCTTCTGTGACTCTATGATTAGATGACATTGGCTATACTAAGAGAAAAAATATTAACATAATTATTTCTTGCCATTTGCAATATTTTCTGGTGATAAGCAGTGTTATTATAACTGATGAATATGAGAAATAAGCAAGACTATTCTAAAATTTTTACTCTGGTCTTTGTGCTTCTGAAGAAGGGGAGGGTTCTGCTTCATAAAAAATTCTCCTTGTGTCTATCTCTGGATATTCAACCTGCATATATATAATATTATGCCCTTATGTTTGCAGAAATGCAAATGCAGCCAAGCTCCTTATGCAAAATTATAAAAGTGACGTACACAGACTTACTGAAGTTTGTTGATTTTCCCAATAATTGGTTCTGCAACCAGACATGTTCAGTATTCAAACCTTCATCTGCCTGCCTCTGTCTGACATCAATAACAGGCAGGTAGAGATATGAGGTGGGGTTGCTTACTGCTCTCCTGTAGAAATCTCCTCAAAAAAAAAAGGCCAAAATTCGCTTAAAATAATTAGAATAATTAATCTTTTTAGGACTCTGAGTGAAAGCATACATGTACCTGAGTTTATCAAGCACAAGAGTTGATGGAAGGTCAAATTGCAAGTTCACTCTCTCAAATCTGACATGAACCAAAATATATTTTTAGAAGTACTTTTCATAGCAATTGTTAATGACGAAAAAAATCATAGTCCTGTGGCCATGCCGATGATACACTTCTTTCACATAGCATCATCCTATATTTCAAATTTCTATATAAAAAGTTCAGATTTTCAAAATATCTAATATGTATTTCTTCTATTTCTTCTAGAATCATAGTCCAACACTTTCTCATCAAATAATATTGTGCTACTAGAATCAGTCAAAAGCAAAATCACCCTTTGACTTTGTCACACATTTTATCCTCTGATATTAAAATTTAAAAATACATTGTCTTTATTTATTTTTCATGAAATAATTTCCACTAGCAGCAAGTTTACAGAACCTTAATCCTTGCTGTTGTTTCTGAGGATGATTCAGGATGGTAAAGAATGTGGGGTTTTATAAGATCATTCTTTCCTATATTTTTAAGAGGCTAGTTTACATGTTTATTTTCCAAACAAAAATGTGCTTATTTTACAAGGTGTCAGGAACATTTCTACACATGCAAATTAAAAATTTTCTAATGATTTTCTTTGAATTTAATGTAAAAATACTAAAAGCATGTTAGGGAAGAAAGGGCTTTTTCAGCCTTAGGAAATTCCTGATTTAAGATAGCATGTTCAGTGTCAACTTGTTTGTGTTTGCACATAGTAATACAGTTTTTGAGGCATGGCAAGTATTTAAATGATGAAGGAAAAAGGATGATATCCACAGGTAAGTTTTTCTTCAAAGAACTTTGTAATTTCATCCTTTCTTGAATTAAAAATGTTTGTATTCAAGCACTTGTGAGGCCACACCTTGAATCCTATGTCAGCTTTGGGCCTCTCACTATAAGAGGTGGTGGAGCATGTCCAGAGAAGGGCCATGGAGCTAGGGAAGGGGTCTGGAGCATAAATCTGATGAGGAGTGGTTGAAGGATCTGGGATTATTAAACCTGGAGAAATGAAGGCTCAAGAGGGACCATATCACTCTCTACAACTACCTGAAAGCAGGTTGTAGTGGGGTGGGGGTCAGTATATTCTCTCAGGTAACAAGCGACAGGACAAGAATAATTGGCCTCACGTTGCACCAGGGGAGGTTTAGATAGGACATTAGGAAAAATATCTTCACTGAAAATGTTGTCAGACATTGGAACAGGCTGCCCAGGAAAGTGGTAGAATTACCATCCCTGGCAGTGTTCAAAGAACATGTGAATGTGATAGCTGTGGACATGGTCTAGTGATGAACATGTGGTGCTGGGTTAACAGTTGAACTTTTCCAGTCTCAATCATTCTATAATTCTGTGATTGCATATCTATATCTATATATTCTATATCCATATTCTATATGATGCATTCATCACTAGAAAGTGTAGAAATGGCAATAGCAGGACAACCGGAGTGCCAGAGTCCCTGAATGGACTCTATAGGGTAACAGTGACTGAAGCTTGAAAGCTTTAGAGCAACCTGTGACCAACTGGGCAGGATGATGACAGATGACTGACTGGTTTCACGGAACAAATCCAAAATTAGTAGAGTTGTGTCTTCAGATTGAAATGAGGCCATGAATTACCTCACATTATCATGTATCAAAGGATTAGCAGAAAACAAAACTTTTCACAATGAAGTAGAAAGACATCAGCTTATGGTTGTGTGTATGGGGTAGTTGTGTTTTTTGTTTAAATGTCACTCAGATGGCCACAGACAGTGAAAGAAGAAAAGCAAGTGGCAAATGAAGACATTACTTATTTGAGTCAATATTTTTGCTAGTAGGGTTTCAATCAAGTATGATTATACAGGAAAAAGTAAATAGAAAAGATAGGGTTGAAATTATCATTTGTATTATGTGTAATGCAGTAGAGATTACAGCCCCATTGTGCCAGATCTTGAACGTGAACAAACATGTCATCTGTCACAAAGAGATTATAACATAAGCAGAAAAGACAGGCCTAATGTGAAAGAAAAGCAAGAAGATAGAGAGATATGCAAGTGACAGAGTGATCTGAATAAAACTGTAGAAGTCCTGTGTAATTTAATTCTACGTTTTGAATCCCAGACCAGCCTGTTATTCTGAAGTCTTAAGCACTTCTCTAAATGACATCTAAGAAAAAGAGTTAAAGGGAAATGATACAGCAGGGATGCACACTTCTACTGATTTATTTCCTGGACATCTGCAGATGCCCATTCGCCCTGCTACTGTCATGAGCTGTCCATAAATATCATGGTCAGTGCTGAAAAATGCATCAGTATCCTCAGTGCCATTTATTTGCCTGGATGCAGAACTGACCTTTGTAGTTTCCAGATCAGAAATAACTTGAATTTGGCAAACTTAACTTGTAGCTGTAGAAAAATTCTATGGCTATTACTATTTTCCTAACTGAAGCTCTACAGGGTAAAAGGCCAAACTGTTATTTGGTCTATTTTCTCTTCCAAACTGGTTCACTGAAGTCCTCATTTATATTTGCCCTTTTTAAGCATCAGTTTCAGAAAGAGTTTATTGTCTTTAATACATCTGCATTAGTAGTAAGATCACAGTCCTCAAATCCTGATCATGCCATTTTGGGTAGAGAAATATCTTGAACAAACTAAAGAACTTGGACAGGCAGCAGGTTTTGAAAGCTTAGTATCAAGAAAAATTGTGGTTAGCTGCAATTTTTTAGTTTCCAGAAGTAAGCCACAGTTGATAAATTCACTTGTCCTTAAATAGGATTTGGAGATTTAAGGACCAACTCTGTAGACAGATGGCTCCTTTTTATTATTTCTGCCCTTCCAAACAAATGAAGGCAGAAGAAAGGAGTGTCTGAGGGGGAAATCCAGAAATGAGCAGAGTCATTAGAGGAAGTCTACTATTCTAGTTACAGAAACAGGCTAGAGAGGAATCTGAGGCCAGATTTAATACCATGCAAGTCTATTGGGCAAGATACTTGGATTTTCCTTGCATTTTTTAAGGAGGACATTTTTTGGACAAAAAAATGCTGTCTGAAACTTGCAGCACAATGATCAGCAGCCAGAAGCCTGCCCTTCAGCAGAGCACAGCTAACTTAGTGCCAGCTGAATGGATGGACAGACTGGGTGCTCAGGGCTTGGGGTGTCCTGTTGAAGCCTAGAAGACAAGGGGCTATTGTATATGTCTCAAACACTGATACTGTAGAGCTGCGGAGCCAACCAAGGATTGTTAGTAATAACACACAGTGAGAAAGAACAGGATGTGGCTGGAGAAGGGGTCATAGCGAGGTAAGGCAGCACTTTTCTAGGACAAACATCCTTGTTCTGGCTCCCAGAGAAGAGCACAAAACAGTATGACACAAGCACAGGAATGAGGTCTAGATGCAGGCATGGACTTTTGACCCAGTCAAAAAACTGACTCAGTAGAGGGGGATCAAGACCACCAAAGATCCCAGAAGCCCTTCAACCCATTTCCAGAAAGCCTTAGAAGAATGGATTGCATATGATAACTAGTTTGCACAGAATATGAGAAACTTCCCTCCAGGGCAGGGCAAATTTGTCTGGAAAAAGATAACTCCACAAAGCCTGGGTGTACATGCTGTCTAGAACCCTGGACACCTCAACAGCTGGATTGATGCTGGAGCCATGACTGGTGATCTTTCTTTTTTCTCTTCCTTTCTTTCTTTCTCTCAATCTTTCCCTCTCCCTCTCTAAGCTCTCCTCTACCACTCTGCCCCTTATTCGAGCCCCATAGCATTGTGCTTATACAAGGTGCTAACCTATACCGATTTCCATGCTGTGTGTGTAGTTCACTAATAAAACTTTGCACGTTTTGCAGACGCTCTGACTTTTTTTGTTCCTTTTGACCATGAGCATCTACAAATCCTGAGTGCTCCCTTCCCCTTACAGGGGTGGGGGGATGCTACGTCACCTATCCAGTTTACTAGGTGAAGATGGCACATGTGTCTCCTAATAATAAATATCTACAAGCGTGTTTCTGAGGAAGATGTGTGAGCAATTTCATTGGGGAGGAGAAGGAAAAAACAAAATCCTTGAAATATGTCATGAAGAAGGTGTAATTTTCTGGCTTTTTATGCAATAGTAAGGAAGAAAGTGACACTTTTTAAGTTGCTTTGTATTGAAGCATCCCAAGGCAATACTGAAGTAATAGACTGAAGAGATTTTTCTATATACCCCTATCAAAATGATACAACTGAGCCACAAAGGGTACAGCTTCCACTGAGCCAGGAGGAGTAATCCAGATTCAGTATGATTTGTGAATCCTGATGGTTTCCCCACCTGGGAGAGAAGAGATTTGGCTCACAGCCTTAATCTATCAGAGAACTGCTTTGCATTTGGCAATGTTTCATTAAACCAGAGATGTCTACATTAAACATTTCCTCCTTGATAATTACCATTCTCCCCCTCAGTAGAAACATTAGCCTTGAATTTGTTTCTGTGGGTTGGTTGTGGCCTGGAATACCAACAAGACTGAGTTCTTTGGAGCCTTGCCTTCTGGTTCACAATCAGGGATTCCAATAGGCATTTGTTGAGGTGTTTAAGATTTTTAAGCCTTCGATACTGTGTTCATTTATAATGATGTGTCTGATGAAGTTCCCAAACTTGTGCAAGTGTTGTAATCATTTAGATCCTTCCATAGGGTCTTCCCCTAGAAATTCAGGGGTAGATATTGAACACAGTCTAAGCCACAGCTGCTTTTAATTGTTAATAAAAAAATTTTCAGTACTATTTAAGTAAACAAAATTTAAACAAGTAAGTGGAAACTTACCTCTTTATTGAATATCTTCTGTTTATTATTCCTATTTTCACTAATTTTTTGAACTTTCAGATCCTGTTCCTCTACATCAGTCAAACTTGTTTCCTTTCTAAATAAACAGGCAAATAAAATACTGATTAAGAATGCAAACTCTGTGTTCAAAATTGTTCAGATTTTCACAGAAATATTAGTAACCTATAAAATCTGTGTAATAATATCTGCCAGCTACATGGAACAGCAATTTAGAGATATAATTATATCTAAAATATGAGGAAATTGAAATACTCTATTTCAGTAGTAGGAGAAAAATACATTGTAATATAAAAGGTGCTTCATATCAGACTCAGTAGGTAAGACATTTTATCAGTGCCCTGAAAGCAAGGATGTCATTGTGAAACAAGCTGGCAAGGCAGGCTGATTTCACCCAAGACAGAGGACTTAATAAGTGCTTTCACTCATTCCATTGGTATTAGTTAGATCCATTTTGAAAGACTGCAGTCCATGAAAATATGACTTTTTCAGAACTATGCAGTTGGCTGATGTGGGTGAAGTTTTTTCATGATTCTGTGTGCAAATAGTAGATGAATTTTCTACTGGAAAAAATAAAAAAGAAAGAAAAAACAAGTTTGCCAAGTAATTTTAAAATAATCTATCAAATTCCATGTTAATATGTCATTCGCACAGGCAGACACATTTACATGAAATTTCCACATCTTGAACAGATGTATCCCACAGAATTAATATGGCAAAATCTTTGACATATGGACTGTCTGGTTTTACGTGTATGTCCAGTTGGTATATGAAACCCAGATATTGCCTCTAAGCATAAATGGTAGTTTAACAAATGTAACATTTTTAGTATCTTCCAAAATGCATTAAGTTTTATGTGCTCATTTTTATGTAGCTTTTCACATAATAACATTATTAATAGCATTAAGTGGAAAAACATTTCATTAATATTTGTTTATTTTAGAAAAATTATTTTAAAAAGGACTTAGTCTCATTATGTACATAAGATCCTGAAACAAGAGACCTAGGAAGAACTTTATGATGCAAGATTGGAGTCTGAATTTGTTCCTGAATATGGAACACATGAGTCAAGTGTTTTTATTCCATTTCTTAAAAACTACTGCTGGTAACATCTACCCTAATTTGTATTTTTCGTGCCAGTGTCTAAAAGGGTATCAGTGGAATGTTATGAACATCAAAATTACCTTCACAGCTTTGAGTGTTTTTGCTGGGCCAAAGCTGTGTCATGTATAGCAAGCAGCATCCTGTCACAATCTTTCATTACCCTGGATTTTTTTCTTACTTTTCCAGAATTTTAACTCAATCTGTCATTCCATTAGAGACAGTCTCTTCTCTTTCAGGCTTCGTTCCAAAATAAGTAAGTTAAGCGCTGTTAGACCAAAATTGGGCAAATACTTTGTGCCATAGTTTTTGCTTTCTGTCTATAGATGGCCCTTGGTCTTGGTCCAAGTTGCCTACAAACAGATAGGTTTAGAGCTAAAAAATAAATGCATGCATTTGAGTGTTAAGTTTTGTTTCATATTCTGGGTGTATTCTTCAGTTTTAATTAAACTTTTTCCTCCTACACAATGTTTGAATTTCCTATTGAGAGAGTGAGTTTGTTCATAGAAATGAAATGTGGTGCTTTGAGGTTTCTTGGGTTTGGGATTGGAGCTTTTCCATCCCTAAATATATGTAATAAAATCATCAATATTCTGTTCCTTTGAGAATTTTTAAAAATAAGTATATATCTGTTATGGCTACATTTTTACTGAAAAATGTTTCCTGGACTTTAAAGAGCAGTTGAAAATACAGTTAGGTCTGGTTTTCAAGGCAGTGTAAAGTGGAACATCAGTTTTGGTGTGTTGATTCTTAGCTTGTAAATAAACATGAATATATTCTGCATACTATTATCTGTCTGGGTGTATTTTTTGTCAGCTGTTACTAATGTTACAGATTCAGATCAACACATCTCTGAAGCCCTGATACTCAGGTTTTGTAGTCAGAATGTAATTGACTTCCTTGGTTCATCACTGAGAGATACAATCTCTATTTGAAGGTTGCATTGTAAATCATTTTTCAATTTGTACAGAAAAGTAGAAGAAAGAATCACAGTAGAATTTTGTCTTCTCCTCTTGGTGATTTTACTTTTACATTTTTCTTATCATTAGGATTTCCCAACTGGGAAATTGTAATTAATCTCTGACATTTGAATAGATGTCTGCTTCCAACTGTTGCATCCTCCAGCACTCTGAAAGCAAGGAGAAGAAGGGGAAAAAAATTAAATGTAGTTAGATAATGGAAAAGCAAAAATGTTTATATTTGACATCTCATCCAAAATATATGCAGCAAAGACAAGCCAGGAGACTGCATCTTGTGGCAGGGACAAGGGGCAAAGACCCATTGCTGCTGTAAAAATCTATGAACAATCACAGGCATGAAAGCTGCATCCATGGGATGCTGGAGTGTTGCACGGTGGGTACAGGGACAGAGAGAACTGCTGTGACTGCTTGGCAATTTTCTTTCCTTACGTTTTTTCCTTCACTTCAGCTGGACAAATGGCAATAGTGCTATAGATCATTTTTGGCAGGAAAAAACTACAGGATAGAATGACAGAAGATATATGAACCCTTTTCTCTCCAGTGGGAGAGATAGGATAGTAAGAGAGTGGGAAAGAAGAAACTTGCTGATCCAGGTTACTCGGCACAGACATTTTAAAAAATTTGGCAACCAACCTCTCTTATTTCTTAAATACTGTAAATTATGCAGATTAGGGTGAAAGTTTCCTAAAAAGCAAGTGGCAGAAAGGTGAATAACCCATGAAAAGAAACAAAATGAGGTAAAGCCCTATCTAACATTTGTGTTTTTAAGACTGTTCTCCTCTTGGCTGCTTTCAGGTTTTTTAAGGTCTACTTGTTAGTTATTTTGCAGCAATAGCCATTTTGTATTGTGGCAATTGTGCTGATTTGAATTTCCTGTAAGAATATCCTCTAATAATCCTCTTCACTGGCTGTCAGTAGCCCACATCCAAGAATAGTGTACAGGGTCTGTCCCAATCCCACAGTGAGGAGCTGAGGTTTTCAGACTGTGAAGCTTCAATGGCATCTAGCAAGGAGATGCTGCAATTTGGTCCCTATGACCTGTGGCAGATGAGGAGCTGGAATCCTGCCTGTGTATTTTGTTTGTCTTAGGCAGGTCCATTACCTCCTCAAAACTTCTGTCAAGTTAAGAAACCGAAAGAAAAATTTGATAATAGCCATGCAACGCAATTTATAGCATACCAATTTCACAAGGAGCCAAAAAGCAGGCTTTTCAAACAATCCATATTCTGTCACAACTCTTTTGTCAAATTAGCTGTAACCAAAGCTCTCTTAGGTCCTGTAGCTAGACTTCTGTAACATTTTTCTTAACTTTTGCATTACTACTGAGAACAGATGCTTATTGATATTCTGTTTCTGTGAAAAATTTCTACAAAGTTCCTGTTAATTCACACAAATTTTGGTCAATGCCTTTAATGAGTGTGGATCAGATATTTTCCAGTGCCTAATATTTATTAAATTCAGAAGAAAGTCAGGATAATCAAATGATGGTGGGAGCTTAGATGTCATTACCCTAGCACTGTATACCAACAATACCTCGAAAAATTTGTCTTTGCAGTTGCACAGGGCTGATGACACTGACTCATGTATGGAAATTGTTTCCTGCCTCCTTGCACTTCCTTAGTCTTTCAGTAAAGAAAAGGAAGGGAAGGATTTGTTCTTAGATGTATTTATAGAATTTTTTTCCTTATACACTACTATTTTAAGAAGAAATAGGTAGTTTAATTGCAGTTATACTCATCTGCTTGATAGCAGAAGTATAGGACTTGTGAAGGGAAAGGAGGAGGATGAGGAATAACAAGAGGAAGACTGATGATACATGGGATCTGGACAGAGTTTTGGCTGATCACACCCAAGGACTGCTGCTGTACATGGCTCCTCATGTGGGAGAGCCATAAAGTGGGTTCCTGGAGAGCTCATGGCAAACCAAGGCCTGTGAGCCTGCCCACATTGCCCTTGGGCAATCCCAAGAAGGCAGATATCTTGCTCTGAAAGTCAGGGGCTCTGTGCAGGGGGCATGAGTGCAGCCCAGGCTGCTCTGATAGAATCACCAGTGTGAGGCTCAGGCATGAGCGAACACAGAGCAGCAGCTCCAAGAACTGCAGGCATAGCTGACAGGCAAAGGAGAAATGAGCATCCTGAACCCATCCATCACCACTGAGAAACCCCTCTTTGGAAGCACTGCACTCATGCCAGCACAGCAGGAGCAGAGATCCTGCCATGCTGAGGCCCCAGCAGCAGCAGCACAGCAATGTAATGAGGGTTCCAAGAGCTGGAAAAGATCTGGAAAAGCTTTAGTAAAAGCACACTCACTGCCTAATCTACTGTATCCTTGCCTATTTTGAAAAATTTTGGTGGTCTTGTTTAGGCAATAAAACACATGGAGTATGTTATTCTTATATTTGTTTTATGACTACCACATTGTAAACATGACTAGAATTTAAGATGCAAATTTTACCTACATTTTCAATATGATTTTCTTTACAAACAGGGTCTGTATTAAAACTGAGAGGAATCTATTGTTCAGTATTATAAATACAGTAGAGCCTCAATGTTTGTGATGCAGTTACCTGTGAATATTCCAGTAAACAGAATGACATCTATATTTTAAGTTTCATTGAGTTGCTATCATAATTCAAAAGTTTAAAACTTCATAAACTTGATTTCATGCAGCTAATATTTTCAGCTTTATTTTCATAATCCCTTTAAGAAAATGGAGCATAATTTGAACTAGTGAGCTGATAATATTCCCACTGCTGGTTGAACAGATAAAAGGAATGATTGCTATTTAACTGCAGTAACAGTTTAATAGATATTTTTTAAATGAATCTATGCAGGGTCTGTCAAATAAAACTGTCTACAATTCAGTCTCTAAAGTGTAAAATAACCCTACTTAGCCTTTTGAATAGCTGAACAGAATAATTATTTTGGTAGACAGAAATAACATAATACTTAAGTGTTGCTTGGCAAATAATGATTAATTAATCCCATTGACATGCAATTATTGTTCCAATTCCTCCTCTCTCCTGCATTGCTGAGCAGTGTTTAAGAAAAGTTTGCCTTGGCACTGGTCTTAAAATGAATTAGTTGCAACAACAAACAGTCGATAGCTTTGGGAGTTTGGGCTGTGGGGCTAAAAATAAGATAGCAATAATGAAATTCTGTTGGTTGCTACAGATTTAAATTGTGATTTTTGATGTAATAACCCAATGAAGTGCGTGAACCTCCTGATACTTTATATGTTTCAGAATCTGACTCTTAGTTGGATGATGGTCTACATATATAGGTATTTGCCTCATAGGGAAAACTGTAATGTTGGAGATTCCTTAAACAGTTTCTCAAGGAAATATGTGTGAAGGCAGTAATAAACTCAGAATTATGGTTTAATTTAAGCTGAGGGGCTAGTGAAGAAGACTTGCTTATTGTCTCTTCTGAACTTCAGTTAGGAGATTCAGAACTCAGAGATGAACAAGAAAATGGTTCTGAACTTCTAAATTACATGAAGAAATTTCAGTGATGCAGGAAATGAGAGGGAGGATCATGAATAGAAAGAAGTGAAGGGACTAAGTGTGATAAAGTTTGCAATTTTGTCCGAAAGTGTGTGTTTTAGCATGACTAAACCACTTGCTATTATCTCTACAAATTATTCAATTTGTTAGAGTATATGGCTTCTTAAATATTCCTTGTGTTTTGGAAAGGTCACAACTGTACTTGTATAGTTACACTATTTGTCTTGCAAAGCATAACAGGCATTTTGTTTTATATTTATTCAGTTTTTTAAATTTTCTTTTAATAACAGGTATTTGTTTTTCCAAAGCAGAGCTAGAACCAGACTTGTGCGTGCAGTTATTGTAGCCTTCCCTAAAGCCCCAGGCAGACTGATGATGAATACTTCTGATCTGAAGTGGCAGAGCCATTAAAATCAAGGATATTTTGGTTGATTGCCTCAGCTCTGGAAATCACTCAGGTTTTTGTGTGTGTGTGTATCTATGTAAGTGTGTATATGATATTCATATATGTAATTTCCAATATACAAATCCCTATACTGAGGAGCTAGCTAGCTAGATACTGTTGCTGGGAACAGTCTGTGTTTATAACAGATTGAGGAATTTCCCAAATGCCTTCCCCTTTGGGCCAGTTTGTATATACCTCTCAGATGAAAAAATGAGAAATTTTGAGGCCAATTTAACACAAAATTCTCTTTATATATCACAATTATTGAAACAGCTGTGCTAAATAACGTAGTGGAAATCGACTGGGAATATTCCTAATATTAAGTAGGTCTACAATAACCCATTTCTCTCTTGATCAATTTAAAATATATGAAAAGTGATACATAGCAAAACAAAAATAAAATCCTCAAACCCATAAAATTTTGCACCTGTAACTAGAAAGAAAAAGACCCTTCAGTTTTCTGAGTAAATACGAAATTTTAAACTAAAATAAGTGTTCTTACACTGGGTTTTTAAGGACTATATTAGAACAGCTGTTATACAGAAATTTGTTTAATATGTTATCGTCCTATAATTCTATCTGTTTCAAAAGTTTCAAACAATGAGAAAATAATGGTGATATATGACAATATAAGAAATTTAAAGTTATAATTCACTGAAAAGATATGCATTCCTAAAATATATTTGTTTTCCTTTTTGCTTCAGATCTGAGCATTGTTTCCATGTGTCTTTTGAAGAAATTATTTTATTAAAATCACTAAGTAAGCCATTTCCTGCTTAAATGGTTTTATAGAGAGTGCTCTGAAGACCAGGCCCAGGATTATGAGGTCCACACAGCTCACATAAGCTCACCCCACAGATCTCACATGTTCTCTTTATAGGCAGTGGGATGAGGACTCCAGAAAATTTCACTAGCATAAAGCTCTGTACTGCATGAAGGTGTCCACCAAGATCCACAGATTCAAGGAGCTCCTGCAGCCTGAGGTGGTCTCTCACATGCCTGGTGAAGTTTTCTGCTACAGAAAAGACCTGCTCAGCTGGTCTTTAAATCTCTGGAATGAAAGTGATAAAGTAGTTTTGGTCTCAAACTCTGCCTCCAGGACACTCCCCGAATTACACAGTAGATGCAGACAACATGAACAAATGTCTCCAGGAAGGAAGAAGAAAGGAATTAGCAGATCTGTGGGCTGGATTAGCTATTGTGAAGTGGAACAGACTCCTATTCCAGCAGTTTATTTCAGATCTATTGCATTTGGGAAGGCTGTATAACAGGAAACTGAACAACATTTCTGAGAGTTATGTATGGAAATGTAATGGCAAGATTGACAGCATCATCTGGAAATGAGAAAATATTTTCAGGAATATTGAATTTGCTGTCTTCTCTGTGCTAATGTGGAAACTTATGAGTAACATAAACCTATCAGTTTATGAAACTGACGAAGATAAACCTGACCTATGTTGTCACAGTTAGTGCCTATAAATTCATGATGATTTTTACAAAGCTAACAATGTACTTTAAGTGTTCTAAAAACCAGAATAATAAATTGTTATGCATATGACATAGTTACACCAGAAGAAAAGGAATAAAGTACATGTAAAGGAATAAAAGTACTTGACATAAACCTGTGTGCAATGTGTATGTCCTTAAAGACCCAAACCAATGGATAATTTGTCCCAGACCCATATCTTAGTTCCCTGAAAGTGATTTGACACTGTTTACCTTTGAAAGATGTTCTTTTGCTGGAGGGTTTTACACAATATAAAAGCCTGAAATATTGTCTAGTTTTATTTGTCTGTGAAATATTATTCAAAATTCCAGAATTTTCTAAAAGTGAAAAAGTTTACATTTTTTCTGCTTGCAGTAGAATGTTAGGTGAGAGAGGCAGTCAGATTATGATAACTGAAAAGTTCATAGGGGTCTTTCGAAGAGCAACTTACTTAGGGGGAAGTTACATAGATTATTTTATGCCATTTTATCATAAAACAATCTTTCTGGCTGGCTGTGGTTAAACCACGACAGGAACCTTGACATTTCTGATGTATTTGGGGCTTTTTGAATGTACAGAGAATAGCTCTATAGAAGGTAAATAGGTCTCATGGTCCTGTCACCAAATTTGTCTTTCAAAAAGTCAAGGACTGGGTATTATAAAAAGAAGATATATTATATATAAAGATGGGTGAAAAAATGCCATTGCTACTGAAAGTATCAATGAATGTGTAAATAGCATTTGGTTTCCTAAATGTATATGTTTCTGTGTATTAGCCTGATGGATGCAGTTTTACAGGATGCAATGTCATGGTTAATTATTTTGGCAGGAGTAACATTAGCAGAGTCTGGTATTGGGGACCTGGTGCTAAACTTGGGTCTGCCCTACTATGAACGTTTGATGACTTTTCTTGTTCATTTTTCTCTGTTCCATTTTTCCGTCTCTCGTTTACAGTCTGTAAGCCTCTTGGTGCAGAAATTCTGTATTTCTTTGTGTATGTTCAGTACCTATACTCAGATCTTTGTCCAGAACTTTAAATGCACTTGTAATATGAAAATGGAAGCATAATTGCCTGATAACCTCAGTGAACCATAATGAATTCTGTGTAATCTCTGAAAGTAAGAGGTATCATGCAAATTACAATTACTGCAGTTAATAGAAGAGATGTTCTCTTTGCACCAGCACATTTTGGTTTCACTCACGATAATTTTAATGATAACACTGCTGCACATAATTTAGGAAAAGTACTTCTAAATTGTCTTTGGGTAGCACCAGAACATATTACCTAGTGATGATGTCAGTGTCAGTATGAAGTTGTACAGATTGTAGTTTAAATTTCTGTGAAAAAAAAAGCTACAGTTAAAATGCATTTTATAGGTAGTTGCACTAAAACAAAAGACATTTCAAATACTAGACTTTCTGTTTTGATCAGTGTAATGTTATGAATTTATTTAATGAAGGAGTTGTATAAGGTATAAAACCACACAAATATATGTGCCTGAAGCAACTCAGCTGGACAATTACAATTCTCTCATTTCAGATTGCCTTTATGGCTTTTGAATACTATAGCTGTAATTCATCTTTCCACCAAGCTACTTTAGATTTTCCACTTTCAATGAAGCAATACTTGAGTTCTCCAGCTGAAATCAAGACTTTTCTCACTTCTGCAGAGGAAACAGGGGCAAAACTCCCATGCCTGATATTGAAGAGAAACCTGTCTGAGCCTAATGCATTGTCCAAATTGGCTAAGAACAGTTCATTGCTGTGAAAATAATTTTTGTGTATTACACCTAATGCTGCCAAGGTAAGTGCTGTCTTGGGTCACTGCCATCTAATTTCCCATCAGTCATCGAAGTCTGAGTTAAAACTGGACAGGTGTATCAAGGAACAAAAAATTAAAGAGACAGTACAACAATTTTGGATTTGCTTTCTTACCTGATGGAAGCATTGAATGCTTTATATTGAAATCAAATATGTAAATGGAGATTCTGGAACACATCAAGTGTTGAGAAATTCTACTTTTGTGTTATATGGCTGGAGGATATTTTGTGGGGATCTCTGATAGCATTTTTCAGTGTAGGTTTTCTGGACACATGCTGTAAATAGAGGAGAAAGCAAATAACTCAGAGTTGTTTGAGAGGTAAAGTTTACACTTGTCTTTATTTACTAAAATGTTTAAATTCTGTGTGGAAACTGAAATATAGAAATAGTTGAGAAGCAGTGTCAGATTAATATTCAGTTCCAAAATAGAGCTAAATAGAAATGATATGCATTATGACTGATGTTTATAAAGCAGTTAGAATAGATAACTAATCAGCTCACTGATGAAATTTAGGCATCTATAGAATTATCCTCATATTAGCTTTGAAAATTCTAAGCTATAGTTTTCATGATTTCTCACATCAACAACACAGATGTTCAATTCTTGATAAAGATTTAGTATGAGTAATTTTATAAGTTTACTTCTGGTAAGACTTCAAGGAATATCAATATATGTACAGATAATAATTTGCAAAATTAACACAGAACTTTGAGTTAGTGTTCTAAATGAATAAAGTGTCTTCCATCATGTGTTAATCTAGGAAAATTGAAATCTTGATTATATACAGAAAAATTGTTATCATTCCTTAATCTACAATTAACATTCAGTTTTACTACATAAGAACTCCCTGAATTATCTTTTATTTGAACAGTAACAGATAGGTTAAAAAGGAGTTTCTTCACAGATTATCAATTAAAATTACTAAATTGGAATTATCTTGATTTTATCTTTTTTAAGTACCACAGTTACTTATTGTGACCTGGTACCATATGACCTTACTGAAAGAGACCTGGAGTTCCTGGTCGATTACAAGCTGAACATGATTCAGCAGTGCACTGCTGTAGCAGTGAAGGCAAATAGGATACTGGCCTGCATCTGTAGGGCTGTTGCTAGCAGAGAGAGAGATGCAATCATCCTGCCCTGCTTAGCACTCATCAGGCCACACCAGGAGCAGTGTGCCCAGTTCTGGTTCTTACATTTCATAAAAGGCACAGACAGACGGGAGAGTATCCAAAGGAAGAACACAGGCTTCAAGAAGCTCACTACTCCTACAACAAAGTTCTCAAAAGTGGTAGTTAACAAGCCACAGTACACTTCTACAAGCTCCCCACTTCAACAACAAACTTCAGTATGGAGTGTGGGGCAGAATTAGAATAGTACCACTTTGCCCCGGCAAAGCAAGGGGGGAGAGAAATAAAGGCGGAATGGGTACAAGTTGCACCAAAAGAGATTTAATCTTGATATAAGAAAGAAAATTTTTACAGCAAGAATAATTGTTCACTGGAAGAACCTCTCCAATGATATGGCAGATGGCAGATGGTCCATCACTGGAGGTTTCCAAAATGCAGCTGGACATAGTGCTAGATAATCTCTTCTAGGCTCCCTTTCCCACAGAAAGTTGGACTACATGAACTTTATAGGTCTATTCCAACCTGAGCTGTTCTATGATTCTATGGCTTGGGAAACTAACAGGAAAAAATGTCTTCATTTATAATTATAATTATTCTATGGTTCTATAACTGCTTTTAATTTTATGTAATCATTATGAAAATATAAGGAAATACAGGACAAGGGGAGCTGCCGAGGGGGAAAGAAGTCAATTGACTGGTGCACTGTTGAGAAGAAAAATGTGTAACAACACCTTGAATGTAATATTGTGCCTGATACCCTCTTTTCCCTTTTCCTTTTCTTTCTTTACTCAAGCCAAAACAGATTTTACAGTCTCTGACACTTTCCCAAAGCATTAGGAAAATGGCAGATAAACTGCTTGCCTGCATTGTGCAATGCAAGATGATAGAAATAGGTGAAGTCTTTCCCAGGGTTAAGGGATAAATATGGAGTTACTGAGTGGTTATTCCTGACAACAGAGCAGTGGGATAAGCCTTGGATGCAGAACTGACATACCGAAGATAAGAACCTAAGAAAAGAAATAAGTGTTCTGGAGCAATGAACAAAAACTTTGATGAGTACTGCAGAGGAATTTGAATTCAAGACAGAAGCCTGGACTTATTATCCCATTGTCTCAGCCAAAGGCATGGGATAGGGCTATGAAGCTGCTGGACTAAGCCTAGGATCTGTGTGAGGTTCAGGCACTACTTCATGAGAGAAAATATGTATCTCATATATACATGAATGACAGAAGTTCTAGCTGCTACCCTTGATATTTTAATTTTATTTCATTTTCTATTAATGCTCTAGTGTTTGTAGATAACTTGAAGCCAGAAATACGGGGCTAGATATGTGTCATGGTTTAACCCCAGGCAATCACCAAACACCACGCAGCCACTTGCTCACTCCCTCACAAATTGGATGGAGGAGTGAATTGGAAGGGTAAAAGCAGGAAAAGCTCATGGGCTGAGATAAAGACAGTATACTAGAGAAAGCAAAAGCTGCACACACAAGCAAAGCAAAACAAGGATTTAATTCGCTGCTTGCAATGGGCAGGCAGGTGTTCAGCCATCTCCAGGAGAGCAGGGCCACATCATGTGTACTGGTTCCTTCGGAAGACAAATGCCATCACTCAAAATGTCCCCCCCCCTTCCTCCTTCTTCCTCCCAATTTAAATACTGAGCATGATGCCATATGGTATGGAATATCCCTTTGAATATCTCTTCCCTATCTCCCATGCATCCCCAACTTCCTTGCCAGTGTGGCAGTGTGGAAAACAGCAAAGGCCTTGGCTCTGTGTAAGCTCTGCTCAGCAATAACAAAAACATCCCTGCATTATCAATTCTGTGTTCTGCACAAATCCTAAACATAGTTCCATACTAGCCACTGTGAGGAAAGTTGACTCCACTTCAGCCCAAACCAGCACAATATGCCACTGTGAGGAAACTCCACTTCAGCCCAAACCAGCACAATATGCCATCTTCATGCCAGTGGGGCTTTTTAAGTACTTCATATCCTGCCCTAGTTCATGTGTATCATTTATTTTCAGAATTATAATTGGTCTGAATTAAATTTATTTAAAGTCAGGTTAAACCACAAGAGAGATATTTATTGGAGATTTAATTTTGCCAAACCAAAAGCTTGGCTCAGTGATTTAACCTTATAGTAATCTCTCCCCATCTTCATGCCAGTGGGGCTTTTTAAGTACTTCATATCCTGCCCTAGTTCATGTGTATCATTTATTTTCAGAATTATAATTGGTCTGAATTAAATTTATTTAAAGTCAGGTTAAACCACAAGAGAGATATTTATTGGAGATTTAATTTTGCCAAACCAAAAGCTTGGCTCAGTGATTTAACCTTATAGTAATCTCTCCTTTCTAGGGGGGATTAAAATTAATGACTTCATAATAGCTAGATTTTATAATTCACAAATGTAGCTCCCACGTTATTCAAGAAGACTTGCAATAAAATTGAAGTTGATATTAATGATCAAGAAGAAACAAGTTTAGACTAATCTTTCAAGTCTTTCATGAAAACAGCTTTCACTATCAAATTCCTCCAACTTTTGATTCAATAGCAAAAGCCTCACAACATCATTAGTCATAACTAAATAACCAAAACAGACAAGTTTGACTTTGAGCCCACAAAGTCAAATGGCTAAGATAGACTTAGATGTGCATAAAGATAAGTCATTGCAATTATAGTCTTTATGTAACCTATAATATACACTCTATTTTATCTATGAAAGTCATATATGTATGTAAGAGTGAATATAAAATAAGACATGACAACTGAACATAGTCATATTTGGGGAAAACTGATGGCTTAGCTTCAGCTCTAAAAATAAATATGGATTAATTTTTAAAATATAACTTGGTAGTGAGACACAAAGTCATGTGAAGTTATGTATTTCTAGATGTGAGGGATTTATTACAATTAAATCCATATAAAATAATTTTACCTATAGTAAAATGACCTATATATATGTATGCATATTTCTACACTGTGTTGGTTGAAGTGCTTAGAACTAAATTTCTCATTATTTATTGCATCTTTAATATTAAGGGCTGCAAGGAATTTCATGGCATGAGTTGCATTGGTGGTCATTTCCTCAGCATGAAACAGAGGTTGCCCACTCATATTTCACTGTAAAATAACTCATTATGTTGATGCAAATCCATTATGTAAACAAATAACACTTAGCCATATTTTTTATTCTGAATATTGTAGGAATTATTTACAAATAAGAACTTATTCATTAAATTTAATGTTTGAGTTCTCTGATAACATGCACTGTTAAAGCCATTTTGCATTATAAATACTAATAGAGGGCATGTGTAAATATGAGTCAGAGGTGAGAGTTGTTTGCATTTTTCCTGTTACATATGCAGCATATTAAGTTCAGAAAACTGTTTAATGTTCACACTGAAAGAACTTCAAATAATTCTGAGTGCAGTTATTCAAGATTATTTGCATATGGAATCTATATAAGTACAGATAATAAAGTAGAGAGCACTGGAGGAAAGTGGTGGGGTGGGGGGCAAGAAACACCAAACTCTATGTGTGTTCTTTGAAGGAAATTCTATTTAAAAATTTGAAAGAAAGTGTAAGAAAAGTTATATATAACAGGGACAAATGGTAAAGCTAAGATAAATTAACCATGCCGGTTCAGTGTTTTGCCCTTTAGTCTCTTGACCACTGCAGGGAAATCCAAGACAAACTTAAGTACTGTGAAAGAAATGCGTACATTGTAAAGTGAAATCCAGCAGCTTATAAGGAATTCGTGCAAAATCTGGGGCCAGCTACTTCAGATAGAAGAAAAAACTTTCACCAAAATCAGGAGTTAATATTTTCTTTCAAATTAATGCTACCGGCAATGAAATTAGGACCTGCTTCCAAACTAGAAAGAAGGGCAATATCAAGTCAGTTTTAACAGACCTAGATGGGCTCGTTTTTCCAAAAAAAATAGGATGGCATGAAAAATCTCAAACTAGTGATCTGAGTTAAAGCATTGCAAAGTCATAGAATGAAAAGAAAGATGTGCAGCATTTCATTTGTTTCTCTTGAGAAGTTCTATGCATAAAATTATTAAGAAATAATTTAGAAAGGTCTGTGTGCCTCTTCTTAAAAACATATGTTCCTCCAGTAGGCATGCACACAAATCATCTTTTGCTGTAGGGGTATCCTTTTGCTTCAATGCTAAAATAATTTAAAACTTACCATGATGATGTTAGCCATGGGGAAAAAAAAGTTGATAATTTAGATTTTTGTTCATGCTTGTATTCTTGGTATTTCACTATACTGTAATGAATAGTCAGACTCTTCATGATCAGAAGCTTTGCCTTTATACAAGTGCATTTTTAGGTGATCCCTTTTTTTCTTGCTTTGTTGTTAGGTCCTATAGGCTTTGGCATTTCCTAGAACATGTATGTGAAAGATTACTTTTCAGAGGGATAGTTCTGAGTCCTTAGAGTGTGAAGATCAGTCCCTAGATCCATAGCACATTTTTTTGTGACTAGCTATTTAAGTGCATCTACAGCGCAATTCCCCTTAGAATTCTGAGGTCATAATTGTGGCTTATTTGGACCATTACGGTTTGCAGTTAGGTTTTTAGTAACAGCCTGTATGCTGCAGTATATTCACATACTGTCTATATATGTCCATCTTGCAATGACTCAGAGCATTTTCTGTAAAAAGGAAAATCAACCTATCACAGAATTGTAGAATGGCCTGGTTTGGAAGGGACCTTAAAGATCATCGAGTTCCAACCCCCCTGCCATGGACAGGGACACATTTCAGCAGATCAAGTGTAATGCCCTGGTCCACTTGGTGGATTTAGGGGAAGGTAATTTTGAATTACTCTAGGTGGTGCATAGGAGAAATAATGCAATTCTCAGCAGGATTAATAGAAATAATCTTTACTTATAAACTTTGGGTTATGCATGTGGAATAAAACACTTAGGAAAAGGTAACACAGTAAACTTCACTCCATCCAAACACCATGCAAGCTTTAACTCAGCACACCTTAGAGAACAAAGCCCTTAGCCAGGCACTGATCATGGCACTGGTCAAGTCATTAAAGAGAAACTGCTCAGTAAAGATTAAATTTTAATACTGAGGAGCAGAAGATAGGAGAAGAAAAAGAGAAAAAAGAGAAAAACAATTAGAAAGAGAGTCGCCTTCCATGGATCCAGCATTGTCTCAGCAACTTTGAATCCAGGGTAGTGAAGCCATGCAGCACATCTCTCTGTCTTTTGATTGCTTCCTTTCATTTTCGAACTTCCCCAATGTGAGGTCACACTTGCACCTGCACTTTAGGCAGAGCCATGGTGTTCTCGGCATCGATTTCAGGGCTTGCAGCAGGGCCATGCGCGTTGACCAATGCCAGTGGCTACCATGTAAGGCTCAAGAAGGTGGTGGTGGGGAAGAAGTATGCTGCCCCACCTATGCAGAACCTGTTCTGTTCTCCCATCACTTTCCCATCTGGTTGTTTTGAGCCTGGCAACCTTTCCTCCAGCCTCTGACACCAGGTTGCTCAGAACTACATCCAATCTGGCCTTGAAAATGTTCAGGGATAAGGCTGACACAACTTCTCTGGGCAACCTATGCAACAGCCTTGCCACCTTCACGGTAAAGAATTTCTTCCTAACATCTATTCTAAACCTGCTCTCTGTCACTTTGAAGCCAACCCCCTTGTCCTGCCACTCTTGACCTTTGTAAATAGTCTTTCTCCATCTTTCTTGTAAGATCCTTTCAGGTACTGGAAGGCTGCAATTCGGACACCCCAAAGCCTTCTCTTCTTCAGGCTGAACAATCCCAATTCTCTCAGCCTTTCCTCCTAGCAGAGGTTCTCCATCCCTGTAATCATCTTTGTGGCTTCCTCTGGATTTGTTCCAACAGGTCAATGTCCTTCCTGTGCTGGGGACGCCAGAGCTGGATGCAATATAGCCTCATTATCTTTACCTGATCTACTCTATCATGTTTCCTTGGTTTATTTTCTTCACTAGTAGCAACATAGTGAGAATACATACCTTCTACCAGAGAAAAATCAGCACATAAATAAGCATTAATATTCCAGAACACAGGAAAATTACTCTGATCTGAATTTAAAAGGAGGTGGGAGCTGCCTTGATTGGAGAGTCAAGCTGTTGCTCACAAATGATAATAACCTCTACTACTTACACATCACTTTACAGGCAGTGACAAATACAAACTTTCCCTTAAGAGTGACATGTTTTCTCTGTTGCAAATTGCAAAGAGAATTCTATAGCAGATACACTCACTGAGAAGCTGCCAGCTTTGCTCTGTACCCTAGAGATTTGAAAGAGCAAGAAGATTAAATTGTTCCAAGTTTGATTTGAAGATGATCTATCTATTCCACAGGAAAAAGATGTATTGAAACCCAATTTATGAGAAATTATCATTGTGTTAAGGAAAGTGAAATTCAGTGGTATCACTGCTCTGAAAATCCTAAAAATTATTATAGGTTTTTAAATTGGATTCCAATAAAATGCAGTGAAAATTCATAACCTCTTATTCAATTTTTGATAAAGGTCAAAGATGAAAAAGCAAGGTAAAGCAGAAACTGAAGATGTGGCATATGTAAAATAAGAGAAGCAATTAAATACAGGACTTAATAACCTGCTTCACTGGGAATAACATTCTCAGTGGAAATACAGCCTTGTGATCCTCCTTCTGCTCTACCTCCCTATGCAGGAAAATGCATTTTAATTTCTTTGTCCTGACAGCCAAAGCTTTCAGGTCAAAGCTGACAGTCAAAGACTGACAGTAGTGAAGAGGAGTGGGAGGTGGAGGGAAAATAAAGAAGCAAGTGCTGTAAGATTGCACAGTGCTCAGAAAGAGAGAGAAAGAAGTTTGAAAATTAGTTGTTTGGAAGGCAGCTATTTGTAGCAGCAAGATATTTAGCCTAAAGACATGTTCATTAGAGTTACAGCAGAGAGCAAGATAAACAGAAGAACTAGAAGAAACTGAAGTTTATGACAGTGTCCAGATCTCAATGACAAACTAAACAAGACATGTGGTTACAAAAGTGGTTGCAAAATGTTAAATTGAAAGGTTGTAACATGGCAGTAGCTCTTTTTTGGCTGTCATTATAAAGTCAGTTTGGATTGACTGGAGAAGATGGAAACCCCTCTGAAAAGGATCAAGCCAGTAAAGCGACTCAATTTAAGAGATTAAAATACTGATCCAGGTACTTTGTAAGTTTCTTATAGATTAGGGCAAAGGATTTTCTAAAACAGATTGGGCATGAATTTATTCATAGGCCAAAAGAGGTACAAGATCAGGTGTATGTTAGGGATAGAGTTGAGAAAGGGAGCAAGTAAAGCAGGAGTAGAAACATATGGACTACCTTCAAGTTTGCCTTTTTTTAACCTATGCAGTGATTCCTGCCTTTTGTATAACAGCCCAGAACGTCATGAAATAAAGATCTAAATAGCCCAAGGCTAGTTTCTTATGAATAGAAGCAAAAGGAAAAATATAGAAAACAATTCAATCTGACAAATTTATACCCTGCATATAATATCAGGTATAAATTTGTCACTCAGATAAGAGAAAATGACTCAAGAAGAAATAAGTATCCTTCTGTTCTGCACACTGACATACACAAACAGACAGTAAGACAGACCAAAGGAGTTGGGAGAATGTTCAGAACAAAATCCTTGTGAGATTACGTACCTGACAAGCACGAGTAAGGCAAATGTTTCCTGAAGCTCCCTGTGGAGTCAGAAGAATCAATGTTTAGAGTATTTGATGTTTGAGAGTCCAAGTGTGTCCAACCTTCCAGCAACCTCTGGTAGGTACATAGACACTGTGCATCTGTGCAGGCTGATTAAGCTGAAGGGGGTGGTGGTTGCAGGGCAGCTGGTTGCCTGTATGGATGCCAATCCCAGGTAGACTCAGATGCTGAGATGTGCACCTGCAGTGTGCCTGTTCTTACTGTCGTCATTCAGAGTGAAAGAGTCAAAACAACAGAGTGGCTAAGACAATTTACTGAGCTACTGATGGGAGGATCTTAGGGTGATATGTGCTCTCTGCTACTGGCCTAGGAAGAAGAAAATAAGAGGGTGACCTGCCATAGATAGGTACTATTTGGACAGCTGGAATTTAAGCTTGGGAATAGACACAAATTGATGCTTTTTACACACCCTTTTTTCAAATTTTTCATGGGTTTATGGGAGAGGATGCAAAAGGAGAGAATACAAAAACTGGATGAAACCTGCTTTATGACACATTATCAATTCCTGATCCGACATAACAATCGTTTATGTATTATAAATGCTTTGTTTTTTCCAGGTAAAGAGAGGAACAAGTATAGACACAGCCTATTAGAACATCTGCTGCAGAAATCTGAGCAACACCATGGTTCAGAAAGGAAATTACTGAAGTACAGCTCCACAGGGTAGGGTTTTGGTGGTTGTCAAAGTTGTGTCACTCTGGTTCTCCAAACCTGTGTTTTAAAAAAGCAGGGGGATTGTTGGAAGGGAGTTCTCCCTCAGCAGAGCCCAATCTAATATGAGGCTGCTTTTTTATCAGCTTTATAGCAGAAGGTCAGTCCATAGAGTCTGCACTTCTAAGGATAGAGTCTATGATTGGGGCATACTATGGAGACATTAAGTTCTGGGAGATAATTGTACCATTATGAGACCAGTAATAAAGATATCTATATGTTGGTGATGACTCCTATAAACCAGTAACAATGAATGTAAAACACCCTGAATAGTTTCAATGAATAGACAAAGTTAATAATCACAGTTTTCAGATCTAAGCTTTTTTTTCCTTTCCTTCTTTTTCTTCTTCTTAAATTGGTGCTGTGCTTGGTTTTGTATTCAATAAAATAGGGAAGGCTAAATTAGAGTTTTAGTATAGCTGAGGATATAAGCAGGAAGATAGGCTACATTGTCTCAGCTCTTAAGGCACTCTTGTATATGACTGAAGGAAACCATGATATCATCTCCTTGTAAGCTTTAACTCAGAAATCTATTTATGAACTCCTCTTTCATTTTGGCTTTTCTCAATAGTAACAAGAATGTGAGTTATCTCTCTTGAATGACAGGTTATATAGTTGAGGAGCTTTTCCCCTGTATTAAGTATGGATTTCTCTGTTTTCATAAATGTGGCTCAGATGTATGTAGTTCTATAACCTGCTGCTGCTGGCAGTGGAAATCAAGCTATGTTATTCCTGTTTTCTTTATTTGATCATGTAATTTCTTTTCTATACTTCAGAGAAAGATGGCAAGGCATCCAGGAGCAAGAACCAGGCAGAAGTGGGAAATCAATCAAACAATTGAATGAAATACTTAGTGGAGCTGGAAAAGTAAAATCCATAAATGTTTAGAAAATTGACCTTAATAACAGCCACTAGGGAGACATATGCCATCTTTACATGCACATTAACAAGGCACTTGAAGTCCATTGGGGCACAGCCTACATGCAACTCCAGCAGTCTGGTAAAGGATGCTCTTTGAACACTGTGTTGTGTATTGGTTTGTACTGCTAGGGTTGATCGATGTGTGCCAACAAACATGACATATAATAAATGGGCCACAGTTCTACTTTAGGAAACAGAAGTGAGCTGTTCTGTGCACCCAGGAAGCCTGTCCCAGGACCCAGATTCTGTATGGCAGACATAGCCTACGCAGTGACAGCAAAGAGATGAGTTTTTTTCTCTTTATTTGTTTTGACTAAATATCACTTCAAAATGAACACCAAGAACAGGTTTTGGAGGAGAATTTTATTTTTTTTAATAATCCTGCAAAGTACCACAGCATGAAAAATGACAGATTCATATACAGTCTCAATAAAAGAATAATTACTGTGCCAACGTAAATACCATGTTCAATTAACTCTCTCCATTTGTCTTTTCCCAGCTCCAATCCAAATTTTATTGCCCCTTAAATAAACATCCAGAAACTGAAGTTCAGCTGTGACACAAGATCCATGTGCCTGGCTTATTTCTCACAGGTTACTGATTGTGGACTAAGTATTTCACTCATTGCAGCCAGAAGATGTTGTCCCAGATGTTAAGAGGAATTAGCTAGACAGATGCTCAGATCTCCAAATCTACCAGCAGTTATGATCACATCCAAGCCAAGCAGGGTGTGATGGGCAAGGACTCACAGGTGTGGGAATGCTGCCTCTGTCCCGAACCACGCTGTAATGTAGTGATCATTCCTGCACTGCCTTTGGCAAGTAGGAATAAAGAGGTATTCCATGTCAGTTTTCTAAAAAGCAGATGAAATTTATTTTTAATCCATTATTAGCTGCTGCTTCCTGAGGTATCACAGTTCTGTTTACATTGCTTTTTCTCAATGAACACAAATTCTTATGGGAAGAAGTGTCCTGGTAGCTGTTTTACCATTGGCCTCCACAATTTGTGTTAACACCAAGTGAGCACAACTTGCTACATCATCCTATTAAGCCTTTTAGATTTCCTATCCACTGCTCTAAATGACAACACAGAATCCAGCAATATCTATCTGAGCAAATGGGAGGAATAAAAGATGCATTTTAGTTACTCTTTCATAAAAAATTGAAAAATTTCAGCTGAGATGAGGCATAACCTCTTTTTATTAATACTTGCTAAGTGATTTTAATCTTTGGATATTCATGATGATAGCTGATTTTGCCCATCTGGGCATAAGGATGATGTTTCTTGTCTTTTCTGCTCGCAGAAAAGAATTCAAGATTAGGTTTGCAGTGCACAAAATAGCACCATGCAGAGTTCTCTGAAGTGTCTTCTAGAAAGATAGTTGTGGAGTCCCATAGTGGTCTACATTTTTTGCGGTTCTTCATGAGACACGTGGATAGCCCAGAAGTGGTGTTCCACTCATGCAGCTGTACCATGGTCTCTGAGCTGTGCCACTAAGCTGTGGTCCATTTACTCTTCCAGACTCATATGCAAGGGAACCACTTTTTACCAGTTTTATTTCCCTACGCAGAAAGAAGCAGCTCAGAGCCCAGTCTTTGAGTCCTAAATATTGTCTGCTGTTAAAAATCAGAACCTCGCAAATACAAGGAATAACTATTGCTATGTCTCTCTGTAGATTCCCCAAGTTTAGTTCACAGAATCGCAGAACCATTTAACTTGAGAAAGACCTCCAAGATCATCGAGTCCAACCTTTGACTGATCACCAGCTCATCAACTAGACCGTGGCATCAAGTGCCATGTCCAATTGTTTCTTCAGCACCTTCTGGGATGGTGACTCCACTGCCTCCCTGGTCAGCCCATTCCAGTGCTTAACAATCTTTCTATGAAGGAATTCTTCCTGATGTCTAACCTGAATCTTCCTGGTGCAGCTTGAGGTTATGTCCTCTCATCCTGTACACATATGGCCATGTGTTCAAGGTTGATGTGTGCACACACACACACGCACACACATACATTCACACCTCCACCTCCCATCTTGGCTTATCTCCATGAAACACACAAGTACATCCTCAGTCAAATTTACAGACGTATATGGATTTATTTATTTGTTTTAGTTGCTGACAATCCCTTTGGTAAAGTGTTCTTGCTGTATCTTCCCTTTTTGTCTTCTCTGTCTCTGGAGTTGTTTTCTATGAGTTAAGTGAATCTTTGTCCTGATGATTTGTTTGAGTGAAGGTCATACATCAGCATAATTCTATATACAGGACTCTCAATGTTAATGCAACTCACCATAACAGATTTTAAAATGAGTGAGCAAGCCATCAGCAGGATTTTTCACTCAGAATGGCTATAAACAGGGTTAAAACAAAGTTATATCACATGACATGAATCCCCTGTTGGTAGGTAAAAATGTGTCAGAAATTGAAAATAATTGAACAAATATTTTCTGTTGTGATTGACTCCTACTGTTTTTACAATCTGGAAGTCTTTAGTAAGTGTGTGAGTTGCTTCTAATCAGTGTGCTGGGAATAGCCTTGCAGAATAAAGCATGTAAGCCATAAAATGTTATTTATTTAAAAGCAGCAATCTACATCTTTTACCTTCAGATTCAAATAGAGCGGGAAAATAATTTTTGTGCCTAAAGTTCTGGATAAAGTTTTATAAAGTGCTGTTTCGCATACAAACTCAGGAGTTTGGAAAGGTCAGGTGAAGCCAACTCTTTGCTTATATATTTCATATAATGCAAAACTGCTCCACAAAACTTCATTGCAAATATTCAGCAGCTTTGGGGCAATTTCAGTTACTGACTATAAAGGCTTTTGGATCAAGTCCTTCATTTTCGTTACTCAGATTCAGATGCAAACTACATGACCTGAAACTTTATCAGAACACTTTCATGTGCATTTTGAAGTATTTAATTAAGTTTTCAATTAATCATTATTTGAATGCTGGCCCTCCTGCTGTTGAAATATATTTGATTAAGAATTAGGCCACATTTAAACCAACATTAGTAAACGCACATTAAGTTTTTAATAAAAGCAAACTCCACAAGCGTTGCAGTCAGACCCTGCACATGAGATGAAAAGGACTCCTCAGATTAGGTAACTCTATTTAGGAGAACTCCATTTCAAGTTAGTTAAATTTAATTATAGTTGTGTTGAATCGAGATGCATAATACTCCATGCGAAATAAGATGAATTCAAGGAAGATTCCTTCTTCTTTGCATTCATTGCATATTCCTTCATATACATACTAAATTTTATAGACTGAATTCTGGTCAGACATTGTTTCCAACAAAGAGTACTCTAGATGATTTACTCTGCAGTTGCAATCTTTGCAGCTACAGTGTCTCTTCTCTTAGTGACATGCTTTGCAATCAAATATAGCAGATGATGGGAATGCCTTAGAATTAGATGCCTCAAGTATTTTAGTGTGTGCCAGTTTTCCTATTTGAGAATATTTTTAAAGAAGAGATGCAAGAAAGATCAAAAATTATGTTCATTTTCAGATAGCCTTTACAATAATGTTAGAATATTTGCCTGACACTTTTGTACCAAAAACAATCACAGTTTTGCCAGCAAAAGAAGAAGGAAAAAGGATGAACTTAAAACATATATTTCTGGTAGGGAAATTTCCGTAACTGGCCTAGAAGGTTAGTAACACCCGAAGATAAAATCCTCTCTGGGTTTCACATAAATTTTGTGGGTTTGTTTTGTTGGTTTTTTTCTTATAGTATCCTTTTTGCATATAATGAAAATTTAAATAAGGAAAACTGATGCAAATATCAATTATCACCAATTATCTAGCTGAACGGAATTCTGAAAAAGCTAGTGTGGCATAAAGATAAAGCATAAAGATAGTGTGAATAAAGACACTCCTGCTTCCTCATTGGGCCTATATAGAAGGATGTGCCCAAACTTACTAATAATGATGGCATTTGCAAAGGAGAAGGCAAGTGGTATCTTGTAAACAAGTGATTAGAACCAGTTCCACTATGTTGTTTTCAACCAGTTTGGCACAAAATGTGTTTGAAGTGTTTCTCATGTGAGAGAATAAGAGTTTTTTTCTACTGTGACAGGCTGTTGGACTACCTGGAAAGCACTGCTGTTAAAGGACAAAATAAAATGAGTACACACTTTATGACAGGGAGTCATAGTATGGTGTAGTCTCGAAGGGACTACTGAAAATCCTCTGATACACCTCTTCTGCTCTCAGCTGGGCTGCCATCATGGCCACAGTCATCCAGGGCCTTCTCCAGTTCAGTTCTGAAAACCCCTAAGGATGGAGACTCCAAAACCTGCCCAGGAGTTTGTGCTAGCCTGTGTCCACTCCTGATGACTTTTTTCCTTGTATCTAGTTGGGATTTCCCTTGCCACAGCCTCATCCTTTCATTGTGCTCCTCTGGAAGGAGTTTGACTCAGTCTTCCTTATTAGTTATTTGAAGACAAAGATGATTAAAATTCACACTAAGATACTTGGTAATTTACTGCATTCATCAAAGTTCTAAGCATCACAGAGGGTTCAAATTGCTTATGACAGTTTCTGATCTTATTGCTTACATTTACAGATAAAGGACTGAGATAGAATAAAAAAATACAATTGATTAATATGGTAACTGGACAAAAACAAACTCTGTGTTTGTATTTGCTCTAGCTCATTTTTTCATTCCCAGAGGCTTTTCTCATAGATATAACCTAGTTAATCAATTCAGGATACTAGCTAGAAAAATTGTGAGTATGACTGTGACAAAATTGAAAAGGCAATGACCAGAATGGTAAATATGTGACTACGAATAAAAGTTCATCCTTTTTATCTTTTTATTTCAATCTTGCAGAATATGTTTCTCAACATAAGAAAATATTATTCTCAATGTAATCAAAAAGAAGAATTATGTCCAGATTGTTATATGAACCGTAAAGTAATTTTGGTACCTTTTAACTGGTTGTTCCTATGTTAGTATTCATTAATACCAATTTGCTGAAGAGTATCTGCATTCAACTCAGACAAAGGAGTAGTAAAACTCCCAACACACTCATGTAAGCTGTGCAAAACTGCACAGTTTGAATTCTTAAAGATTTTGCATGTATTTCATGTTGCTACAACTTGATGCCTACAGACAATTTGTGATCACTTTCTTTGTTCTGTTCATAATATTTCTGTTGGCATGCAGTGAGCATTCAAAGTGAAATCAGAATCCATTAGGTGAATGTATTTGAATGATGTCATGTTAAGATACTCAGATAAACAAGTGTAATGTGGAATGTTAGGACATATTCCACAGGTATTTGCACATATTCCCCCAGCATAATGCAAACCCTATATACATTCAGATGCTGAGATAAAAAATATTTCCTTATATTTAATCACATTTTCATGTGTTTCAGTTTGTTTTTCAGGCAATCCGTGCCCATTGCATATCATCCTATCACTGAGTACTACTGAGAAAGGTCTGGCTATCTCTCATTCCCCCCCTTCAGTTATTCATATAGAATTACAAGATTATCCTGAGCCTTCTCTGTTCCTGAGTAAATCGTCCCAGCTCTCTCTGCCTTTCCTAACATGTGAGGTGCTCCAGTGGCCTTTTGCTGGACTCTGATATGTTCCTGTCTCTTGCGCTGGGGAACTGAGTACTGGACAGAACTAGACCATAAGTCATGTCTCAAAGACACACTTAGTCTTCTGGTTTTCCTTCCAAGGGACTAAATTGATACCTGACGTTTGAACCAGGGACATCAAAAAGCTGACAAAGTAAGAGGGGTGAGAGGGGAAATCCTACTTATAATGGCTAATCAATGGGATTTTTTTTGGATGACTGAAAATTTTACATGAAGGATATTTCTCTATTCTACCATAGACACACAGAAATATTCACATCCATTCACTCCTACATTTGATTAAATCTAGGATTAGCAGTTTAATACGCTGAAAAGGAGAGATTGTATAATAGGACATAAAGTAAGTAGTAGCTTACTACATAAGTAGTAGGTTTTCCCTCAGGGAGGGATTGAAAGTACTGGATTATTTAAAAGAGGTAAAACCACTCTGCAGTTATGAAAGAGAATATGAAGAAAAATTACAAATACAGGTGTCTGCTTTCTAGACCTGAAAAATAGTTCACATTGCATTCTTTTACTCTTCTAAACTCATGATCAAATTGTAAAGTATTGAATTTGATCTGACCGTAGGATTCTGAATCTGCTGTGTTATCTGTGCTGTGCAGCATGATGTACATTGAGAATGCAGAATGCTGTAGGTCAGATAGAAAGTGGTCTAACCATTAGATGAGTTTTGTAGCCAAAAGGTTTCCTTCTCAGCATGGAAGCCTGCTGGATTATCAGTGTGTTCAGCAGCGGACTACATGCTGTCCTGCTGTATATACCAGCTGGGTTTCTGTGCCAGTGGTAGGTCCACCAAGTACTTGCTGTGAGAGTCTGCATTTTCATGTGTGATATCCGGGTTATGATGGGGTTTAGAGACAAAGCTCCCATAGCTCAAGTTCATGATCAGTCTGTGCTTTCTGTTGACAGCATGCCAGGGGCTAAAGTCCAAATAAAAGCTGTGGCAAACAACAGTGGTTAGGTATTTCTAGCTGTGCTTTCCTTCTGCTGAAAGAGGCCTTTGCATTTATTTCAGTCTGTTGTTTGAATAACAAATGTGAAAGAATGGGCAGAATGTATGCACATGTACCTGCTCCATTTGCTGCAGACTTTTTATAACATCATTTTAATTTAGTGAACACCTTGAGACATTTGATTAATTGCCTGATATTTACTTTTAGGTTCATGGAGTAAATAGCTGAAATTTTTGGGTGGTAATTCCAAAGATGCTAACATTACTTGCTGGGATACTATTGACTTCTAATGGAAGGTAGATTTCTATGACACATATGTACTCTGTGTAGTCATACATACTTTAGTCTGAAAGTTACTAAGAAAACAGTCAGCTGATCAACTGACAGTAGAAAATATTCCTTAGGAAGTATGGCTGAAAGAGAGAGCTCTGTAAGAAAATGGGTAAGTGGACCAGTTTTACTTGTCATAGGTAGATGTTTCTCTTTCAGATTTGGAGCAGTGTACTGTGACTGCAAGACCCTCACTGGACCTCAATATTTCAGACAACAGGATCAAGATGCGCCTAAGGGTTTTTCCAGTTAGAAGGACTGTGGAAAACAGGAATAGGGCAAACTAAGATACATATTCAGTTTTGCAGCTGTACTGTGGAAGTCAGAAGATGGCAGTCTTCACTCACTGTTGAAATTGATGCATAGCTAACCCTAATGATGTGAATACGTGAGAAGTGAAGAATAGAGTTAATATGCACCTTCCCCTGTATTTAGTTGTTAAATTTTAATTTCAAGTGCATCTTGATAATGTAAATATGTTAGCTCTTTATTTTTTTCTCAGAAATTATTCATGTCGATGGCCACCAAAACATTACTTAATATTCTCTACTTCAAACAAGAAAAGAAAAATATTTTGAGTGCAAAAAAGTTCTAAAAACTGTCTAAAACATCTAGAAAAGGCATAGGTGAGAATAGACAAATGTGTCCAAAAGGAGGATTGACAGAGTCTGCTCAGTAACTGTGTATGCCTGGAGGCACCTAAACCTCGGGATCCAATTGCATGCTTCTTCTGTTCATGTCAAGTCTCCTTATGTATGCAGTAAAGAATTTAATACCTCTTCAAGCCACATTGGGATCCAGGAATTACAAAGAAATGGGTCAGCATTCCCAGAAGACTTGATCCAATAGGTGAATGTTGAACAAGCCTGGTGTGTGCAGTAGGGTCAGTTATGTCAGCTTCCTGCTATAGCCTACTGATCAGAGCATATCAATGCGCAAATTTAGCCTTAAGTTGCCCTGACACCAAGAGAAAGTGAGTCCTTACCTTACTTCTTCTAGACTGCAAAGCAAGGTAGTGTAAGCAGTTCTACCTCTGCTGGCAAAGGCACTCCATCTTCAGTAGGCATTTTTGTTCTGGGCTCTTCTCACAAGAAGCCAAACTAAAACACCTTCTTAATTTAGAAAATTCTTATTGTAATGAAATCAAAGACATAAATTTCTTACAACAAACTTTGAAAAACAAGAACCACCCTATGACCCGAGGACGTTATCCAGTGGGACATAGCAGTTTTCTAGCTCTAGTTCTGGCACAGTAATTTTGATTGCTTTCTTTGCAGGTGCTGTGGTTTAAACAAACGAAAACACAGCCCCATGTCAGCCAATGTGAAGATAATTACTTCTATCCCAGCCAAAACCAGCACAGCAGACAACAATGTCTATCCTACTCTCAAGTAATTGTTAGTCTCTCCTATAATACAAAAGATGCAATTGGGAAGGGACTGGAATTTAGATGTCTTGTATTTTGGTGACTATTCTGGCCATCAGTCTGTTGCAGCCTCCTGTTTCCCCTTGCCATCCTATCAAGCTTTTGTCAGCTATATAGAAAAAAAAATTCTCCTTATTTTGAAATTTTTTTTTTTTTAGTATGACAGGACCAAGAGTTTTAACACTAGGGGACTATGTGAGTTCCTTGTAACAGATATGTTGTTTGTCCCCACTAGTGATTTAGTGTTGGAGGGTTTGTTTTCCTTCCCAGGAGAACCAAGCTTGAAGGGATGCTTAACTTCATCAAACACAGAAGGGACAGGTCAGAGATTCCTGCTTACAGCATGAAAGCAAATATCTTCCACAGCCAGCCCTCCAAGCATGTACCACAGATGTCTGGGGTTGTCAGTGCAAGCTTCATTGCTATTCAGGATGTGATGTGGATGTGGAGCCCTGAGATCACAGTGAGCCACATCACGTTTGACTTTGGTCCCTCCCTCTTGTGCCTCACCTGTCAAGACCTGTGTGTGTCCTCCTGCACACAGTTGTTTTCCAGTTCTTTTTAAGACCTTTTTGTCTCAGCTTGCATGCTTCTTGTCTACAATACAGAATATTTTATTTTCTCATTATGGACATACATAAAGGCAAGCAAAGAGTGTACGGCAAAGCCCTTGGGTTTATATTACTTAATAGCATCAAAGCATTTAAACTTCAATTTAAAAGGGTCTAAATTTGAAAATGTCATTGATTCTGGTCCTAGTTAATATGAACCAAATAGCACTATCTCCATTTTTAATTTGTAACTCCATTTCTGTAAAGACTTGATTAGAAGTTTAGCTTTAAATACAGAAAGACTTCTCACATGCTACATTAAATGGGTTAGATGAACAGGTTTAGCTAAGTTTTTTGGCCTTCCTCAAGATTGCAGCCTCCAATTTGCACTTTTAGAAATAATGCATCAGATGAATAGCTATTGAAATTCAGCTCCATTGACTTCAGCAGAGACACACTAATTTTAATCAACCAAAAATCCCAGATGTCGGATGATACAAGCTGGTTGTTTTTTTCAATCAGTTTAATATTAAACATTAAGAGGCTTTCTATGCCAAATGGCAAGAAAATGAACAAGTACACCTTACTTGCAGTAGTATTTTGATTATTAAATGTATCTGTGACAACTAATAATCACACTATGATTCTTGAACTGTTTTAGTTTTGCTTGCAGATCATAATAACTTTAGGTTTGAGCAAATTTAAAGTTAGGAAAGCAATACCCTCTTGACAATTCTATTAAGGCCTAATATCAATATCTGAGACTGATACCTAACCATATTCCAAGAGTTACAGTATCTCACTGTATAAAACTTGGTAGCAGCTTTATTCACTAATTTTATTTGAGGGTGGTTTTTCATATTTGTACATAAAGAATCAAAAAAAATCCAAAGCCCCAAACCAAAATGCAAAGGAACTCTTGTCCTTGTCATACAAATATTTCATTGCAATAAACCAATAGTTTTATAAAACAATATTGCATTATAATACAATAATAATTAAATATTTAAAATATGCTTATTATAATAAAATAAGTGATCATGAGTGAAAAACTTTAAATCAGAAAATCAGTATCATTAAAAAGAAAAAATCCATTGGAAAAGGGATGTTCATGTAATACTTTTAAATGTATTTGTTTTATTGGAAACAGAAGGGTTTCTGTGAAACTTAACAAAACAAAACAAAAACCCAAACCCTAGGTTTGCCTCATTAGGTAGTCTGGTACCATAATGATAAACAGTGCACAAGTGCAATGATAGATCTGAGATTAGGGAGACTGATTTAGCCGTTCATTGCTCAGGCTTTATGCTGGTAACCCTCTATTGATGTAATTGTTTTGCTTAGAAGTGTTGCATCTGTTGTAGGTATTCAGGAAATCTAAATTCCAAGGCTGTTACTTCCCTTATTAACTTATACTTTGAAACCCCTTAGTGCTCTCTGCAAAATATTCTTGCCTAATTTCAAAGATTACCGAAGTACAGAAATCTAATTTTAGAGCATGGCAGTGCTTTTTCTGAGTGAAACTGAGCTGAAAGGCTAGTCTGCCAAGGACTCTGACACCTTCAACGTCACTTAAGCTCACTGAGAAGCGGAGATGGAAACTGTAGAGGGACTGGTCTCAATTTCAGAGAGTGAGAAGTGGTACTTTTGTGCTTGCCTCTGTATTTAACAGAAGAGGAAATGGTAAATGTCATTTATGAAGGGGTACATCTGGGCTAATATTGTCCAGAACAACCAATGTTTTTCATCATTTCAAAGAATGTTTAATGAAAGTGCTATCTCAATTCTTTCTGAGCTTCTTTTAGCTGGTATTTTTCATAAATTTACACGTAGTTTAACATACATTTTAAAAATCTCGCTCAACACAATTCCTTATTTGAGAAGGAAATTTTTGTCTAAGTGCATGTTTCCAGTGATAAATATGATATGACAGAGAAGACAGAAGAAAGCCATGCGCAGCTATTCCTTCTCATCTATATAAGAAATGTCTATAAAATTCCTGCAAGCTGATATGCAATTAAGTCCTCATATCAGATAAACTGGTCCTACAAGACAGTTATGAATCCTTATTGTGCCTTTGACTTACAGAAGTCACACAGACACTGAGCAGACAGGTGTGGGACTTCTAGAAAGGGTTCACAGCTTAATGAATTTCTATGGTACCAGTGCCTGCATCAGTTCACAGTTGTGTCAAAAGACACATACCTGAGAACACCAGTGAAACTCCAAGCAGGAAATGAGATTGTTGCTACATTCAG
>NW_008681912.1:67616-78147 GCF_000695815.1 Acanthisitta chloris
TTTGCCTTGTATTTGTGACAAACGAATAAAGTACTCATCACAATAGTTTCGAATCAGTATTTACATAGCTTATCTTGTTGCAATGCCAGAAGCTCTGAATTTAGCTGCCACTGCATATTTTATTATTTGATTGCTTTTATTTTTCGGAATCTCTATAACTTACTTTCCACCCAGAGTTGTTTAGAACACAATTTAGAACATAATTTAGAGACTTAAACACAGTTGTGTAGTAACTACAGAAAGTCCACAATTCTCCCATTCAACTCTTCCTATTGTCTTGCATCTTGATATATTGCAAATTCACTGATGATAAAACTGCAGCAATGAAAATGTCTCTTTCTTTCAAAATAAATGGAGTCCACAAGGCAATCACATTTCTGTCTTCAGGTACCTGACACACCTCTTGTTCATGCACTAAATTTAGCCATCATTTGGTGACACTCCAAAAGGGAACTTGCTTTGCCTACGGCAGCAGGGAGAGTTGTAGAACTTAGTATAAGAGATAAGGAACAATTTTTCTAATTCACCTGTATTCTCAATATTTTGACTTTTGCCTTCTGGTACATTGAGGTGAAAATAAAAACTATTCCTTAATGTTGTTGTTTATGGGAAACAAAGGGGTCCAGGAGAGATGGACTTGCTTGAAGAAGGAAATCTCAAAAGGAGGTGGTAGTCAGGTAGGGGCTGGTCTCTTCTCTCAGGCAACCAGCCGCAGGACAAGAGGGCACATACTCAAGCCCTGCCAGAGGAGGTTTAAGTTAGATATTAGGAAAATATTTTTTCTGGAGAGAGTAATCAGGCATTGGAATGTGCTGCCCAAGGAGGTGGTGGATTCACCATCCCTGGAGGTTTTCAAGATGAGACTGGATGTGGTACTTAGTGCCATGGTCTAATAACCATGGTAGGGTTAGACTTGATGATCTTTGAGGTCTTTTCCAACCCAGCTAATTCTATGATTCTATGAAAGACACACTCATTACTATAAAGGCCGGTTGATTCTATAATTACTCTTATCTAGTACATTTTATTACTATATAAAGTTTAGAAACACTACTGAGACAACACACTTATTTCTCTCCATGTTTATCAAAGACAGGAATATTTAACCTTGATTATTTTTCAACAGGTAGCCAAATAAAATGCACAAAGACAAGAATTAAGTAATTGATTACCTTATCCACTTAAATGAGAGCAATATGGAGTCAACACACAATATTTGGAACAACATTGTTACATGATGCTGATGTATAGAAAACTGCTAAAATTATGAAAAGAAATAATGTTCTTGAATATATTTTTATATTTCACAAATATGAAATAAGCATTGGCATATAAACATAAATTAATAATATAAGAATAACTTAAGGTAAGCATACAAAAGAGGATAAATGGCATTTCAGACCACTCACACTGTCTAATTCTTGCTCTTCCATGCCCACCTTGGTCTCTATAAAACTAGACTTTATTAATGTGATCACTCACTACTTCTGAGTAAAGGAAAGAAGCAACATTTTATTTAGCTTTAAGTGTTATGACTACAAATGTAAGATACTGCCAGTGACAATTAGTTTTATTTTTTCATTTATTTGTTTGCTATTCATTCACTATTGGATATATTTTTACCTTTTTCCCTTTCTACTGACTCTAATTTGCTGTTTGAGCAGAAAATCCAGTTATGCCATCAACATTTTTCTGGCACGTTTTGCCTTAGTTTAGGACATGTGAATTTAATCCTGTTATCATGATCTATACAACAATACTCTTTCACAATGTAGTAATTTAATATAGTTCCAAAATATCACTGAGAAGCTTCTGTAGATATTGTGTTTATTCAAAGTGGTGCCAAAAGATATGGTCATATTGCAAATTCTGTAATGAAATAAGATACATTTAAACCTTTTGCAAGAACAGCCTTTGAAATTCTTCTAGTGTCTTGAGATAACATATATAAATATCTTCTTCAATAACACAGAAAGATTCATCTTTCTAAAATGAAATTTTGCAGTTTATTCATTCCCAGCCTGTCCTGTTTTTATTTCAAATCTGTCTTTCATACATCATCTATTTACAGCATTTTACAAGCTTGGGTGCTCTTTCTTAAACCATAAAAGGAGAAGAAATAATATTCAGATCTATAAGCTGATTGAATTTTTCAGTGCAACTCTCTTTTGCTACTTAAAGGATCAACAGCACTCCTGAGGATGTGAGAAAATAAAGCTGATACTGTTATGCAGACTCCCTAAGTTTTTGGAACTTTCCAAACATTGGTTTGACAAGCTCAGAACATTTTGTTCACAAGAGCACAGGATGAAATCTGAAGACGATATGGTAGACTGACAAGGCAAGCAACAAGTCAAATCCAATTTGTCTTCACTAGAAACATGTGTTGACTTAAAAAAGCTTGATTTACAAGGGAAAAGGTTTATATAAATGAAACACTGATAATGTTAAGCATTGACATTGAATTTAAAAGATTGTTCAAAATAATCTATTAATCTTCTATGAAAAGATGTAATCCTGAGTGCTGTATTATAGCACTAACTGATGTCAATTATTTATTTCCTGAAAGAGTCATGGAATAGTTACACTTCCAAGGACACTAATGTATAAAAGGTGCTAATCTGTTACTTATTTGTGGACTTCTTTCAGTCTTTGCATTGAAGTGTAATGATAAAAAGATTCTATGCCCCTTTTGTTCTCTACTGGAAAAGAGATGTTTCATGTTCTTGAAAAATATACTCTCTTTTTCTTTTTAATGTTTGCTTAGTATTTGAGAGAAATGTGATGAATTGGAGAATCAGAGAATGGCCTGAGTGGGACCGAATCTTAAAGATCACCTATTTCCAATCATCTTGCTATGGGCAGGGGATTCTTCCACTAGATCAGGCTGTTCAAAGCCCTGTCCAACCTGGCCTTGAATACTTCCAGAGATGGGGCAGTCACAGCTTCCCTGGGAAATCTGTGCCTCACCACTTTCACAGCAAATTTCTTCCTAACATCTATTCTAAACCTACTCTGTGTCACTTTGAAGCCATTCCCCCTTGTCCTGTCACTCCAGACCCTTGTGAATAGTCTCTCTCCAACTTTCTTGTAAGATCCCTTCAGGTACTGAAAGGTTGCAATTAGGTCACCCCAAAGCCTTCTCTTCTCCAGGCTGAATAAACCCTATTCTCTAAGCCTTTCTTCATAGGAGAGGTGCTCCATCCCTCTAATCAACTTAGTGGCCTCCTCTGGACTTACTCCAACAGATAAATGTCCTTATTGTGCTGAGGACACCAGAGTAGGATGCAGCACTCCAGGTGGGGTTTATCAGAGCAGAGTAGAGAAGACTTAAACTGATCTGGTTAGGAGTGTTTAGAGTCATGGCTTCAAACGATGAGGTCAAGTTAGCTTCAAGAATAAACTTCAATTTACTTCTAAACGGTTCAATTCAGTTGCAAAATAATTTTTTACCTGCAATCATCACTGTAGAATATGTTTCATATTAACACCATTATTCAATAATGTTCTTCATAGAATGAGATATAGTTAGGGATGCTATTTTGCTGATGAAACTAAAATCTTCATTATTTCAGCTTTAAGGGCCAAGAAGTCTTGTCTCATCAATACTCTTGTTCTCTCTTAAATTGTAAAGATAATGAGACTGAACTAATAAAGATCCTATTTAACATCATGGTAATACTGTCTGCAGTGCAAGTGAGTTAATGGTTGCTATTTATAAACATGCACATATATTTTTCTGTGACACCATTCTATTAAAAATGACAACCTTCATACAAGATCTAAACAGCCTTTAAACTGTATTTATTTGCTTGTGTAATAATAGCAATAACACTGCTATATGCCTGAATTATGAAAAAAAGAGCTTTTGAAAATGAATTTTTGACAGCCCACTTTGAGTAATTTCATGCTGAACCTTCTGTCTTGAAAATTAATAGGAATTTAAACATTAATGACATTATAGTGAGTTTGTTCTGTGTGCTCATTTAGCTCCATTTGCCATTCTACATGCCAGATGAAGAAGTGGTGGAGGAATGTAGAAGAAAGGACTGGCACAAAGCAGAGACAGGTGAAAGTAACAGAATGTCACCCTCAGTTATTTACAGAATGAGCATCCTCTCTGTAAATTTGAGGCTCACAATTCTGGATAGGGTAGCAGGTTTTCCCATTTAAATGCAGGCATAAAAAAATGGAAGAATTTAAAAAGTTTTTAAACCCCATGCAAACAAAACCCTAGTGTGTTCTGGACCCACCTGAGGACTTGCAATCCTTGAAATGAATCACAGTTGGCGGTTTTCTTTCTTACCTCCTTCAAATAATCATAAAAATGTGTCATAGAAGACAGCCCATAAATTAATATGGTAAATCAATGCTGTTTCTCATGGTAATGTCAATCCACAATCAAGATGCTGCAAATCTGTTCTCTGTAATGCTCTTAAGTGCATTTTAATTTCATCAGTCAATAGCAGAGCAGCAATTGTAAATGATACCACTGCTGAGTGCAGGAGCTGAATCTTACAAGCTAATGACACCATTGAGGAGATAAGAGTCAAAAATAGTACAGAAATGTTTTAAACTGTCTCACAATATGTTCTCTGTGATAGCATTTGGGTGTCAGCCCCAGTCAGCTCTCAGTCAAGATGCCTGCAGTAGAAGCAAGTGGGAATTGTAACCTTTGTAACCTTTCCTTCATCTCTTCTGCTAAATTTTAATTTCTGCATCTGTACGTGGTCAGCGCTCTATATTTTGCTTTCTATTTACTGATGCTCATTACATGCACAGTAAGTGTAACTTGCCAGAAGAATTCAGAAAAAAAAATGACAACACCCCCCCCCCTCAAATAAAAATATCCAGGGACATAACTTTAGTTTGTCTAAACTTTTCTGAAGCTAAAGAATTCAGACTATGATACGATTCTGTCTATCCTTCCATCTATGCATTCACCCATCAATTTTCTGTCATCTACCCCTAAATTTCTAATCCTTTTCCTGGCAAAATGAACAGCCAATTACCCAGTGGAGTTTCTGAAACATCTGAATTTTTGGGAATCCATTTCACTTTGGGGAGTAGTGAGGACAGACATTTGAATTAATTGCAAAAGGTAGGTAAAACTCATCCTTAAACTGAATAAAATTCAGTTTCCCATACAAAACTGAAAATTATAAATACTACCCAATTTTCTAGGGGAAAAAACCTCCCCAATTTTTAACATCCACCTCCAGAGCTGGACTTTTATTCTCCAGAAATAACCACTGAGGAGGAAACCTAGATCTCAATGTCTCCACATAAACTTCACTGCTTGTGTGCTGCTGATTCTCACCTCTTCTATTTAAAAATGCAGATATCTGCAAATTTTTCATCTACATTTCTATAGGAAAATGTCTCACCCTGTCCTTCATGTTTTCCATTTTTTTCTATGTACACTAATACTGCCAATATTTCACCTCTAAAGCACTGCTAATCTGACAACAGAGAAGTATTAACCTTCTGTATGATGGAACTAAAACAGGGGCAATGCAGGAGTAGGTTTGCTTAAAGTTTGAAAGAATAACCAGAGGAATTGTACATAAATGTTTGAAGATGGTGAGTGAAGTGCATAACCAGTATAATGTATCTAGATTTGTTACAGCGCCATTGAAGGCCTTGGGCAACGCTTGAGATGGTACTTTCCTAGGGAAGTCTAAGGAGGTAACCCTCAGCTGACTGCAAGCAAGCTAGGGATGGCTCTTGGTCGAAGACACGGCTTTAAAATAAAACTATGGCTAAAATCAGAATCAAGCAAATTTTGATTAACCATAGAAAATCTGTTTGTTAAATCTGTAATTTTAATACACACTTTTCAAGTTAACTGGTAGAGAGAGAAGTTGGCTGAAGGACAACATAAAAATTCAGAAAGAGCTAGAGAATTCTGAAAACAATACTTACTGCAAATTTAGATTATGAAACAGTATTTCAAGTGTAACAACAAAATATAAACTGATATTGTAAAGGCTCTGAATCTGGTATATCTAGCTACTTCAGTAGTAAATTCCTAATTATTTTGATAAATGAAAGTTTAAAAATAGGTATGGAAGAATTTTTATTACATAAAATTTGATCATTGCTATAGTTCTATTGACTTGCTTAGTACTTGACACGTAACAAGGAGTATTGCAAACTAGAATAATAAAGTGCAAGCATTAACAAAATTCAAAAACATGGCTTGCTAGTCAGCTCCAAACCCAAGTCCAAGCTCAATTTTCTACTTTCAAAGAAAAATAAGGGCTATTTGCCAAATCTTAATTTCTTTCATTTCCAATCTGGTTAATTCTATGATTCTATGATTATGTCTTTTTCTGGTTTTAAATTAGCTCTTATGTTCTCCACCCCCCACCCTTCCACTTTTTTTTTTTTTTTTAAGGTAAAGCCTATATTCCAAGGCATTTCAGTCTATGTAGAGTAGCTCGTTTTCTGAAATATTTTTTTGTTATCTAATCACTGGTGACTTTCTACTTCTTTCCCACTCAATGTCTTCCTCTCACATTTTTATCTAACATTTGCAATCCCATGCTTATTCCCCAGTTTTTCAGAGTGTACCCTAGAATAAATTCACAGACTGTTTTTAAGGGATTTTTAACAGCTGTTTTGAAGTAACAATTTATATCACAGTAAGAAGTCCAGCAAAAAAAGTCAAGCCAAGCTGAATGACATGCAGACATGCTGCATGTAAAAAGAAGACAAGGGATAATGTGGACCCTCTCTGGAAGGAAACAGGAGAACTGGCTACCCTGGATAAAGAAAAGGCTGAGGTTCTTAACAACTTCTTTTTCCTCAGTCTGTAACACCAAGTCTAATAGCCATTCTGAGCAGACGAAGAAGGGCAAAGGTAGAGACTGAGAGAATGAAACCCCTGAACCCACTGTAGAAGAGGATCAAGACCATCTAAGGAACCTGAATGTGCATAAGTCCATGGGTCCTGAGGGAACTGACTGAAGAAGTTCCTAAGCCACTATCTATAATTTCTGAGAAATTGTGGCCATTGGGTGAAGTCCCTGATGACTGGAAAAAGGGAAAAAAACCCTATTTTCAAAAAGGGGAAAGCAGAAGAATAAGGAAATTATGGACCAGTCAGTCTCACTTCTGTACCTGGCAAGATCATGGAGCAGATTCCCCTGAAAGCTATACATAGGCACATAAAAAGCAAAGAGGTGATTGGCAATAACCACTGTGCTTTTACCAGAGGCAAGTTATGCCTGACCAGTTTGGTGGCCCGCTATGATGGGGCCACTGAAGCTGTGGATAGGGTCAGAGCAACTGATATCATCTACCTGGATTTATGCAAAGCATTTGACACTGTGACACATGACGTCCTTGTCTCTAAATTGGAGATACATGGTTTTGATGGTGAACCACTCAGTGGATAAAGAACTGGCTACCTGGTCACACACAGAGAGTTTTTTCCCCTTTACATACAAGATTTTTATTTTAGATTAAAAGGGTCCTGTAGATATTCCAGAAAGAAAAATATAGTATATAATCACGTAGCCACAGTTTTAAGTTTTAGTTTACAGAAATCAAAAGAAGCTTATCAGCTGAAAATCAATACTGAGCTGAATTTAAGCTTTTGGAACTTAGGACTTCTCAAGTATATTGAAGAAAAATAATGCAAACACTTGCATAAATAATTGAGCAGATGACTGTTCTTTATGTTCTTTTATGTCTAAACAGACCAATAATTGTATTTTTACCATGCTTTTTTAATACTTCTAGCACATTTTGTGCTCAACCCCAGATAAGACAAAAATACATATTCTTAACTTTACTGACTAGTCCAAACCTTATTGCCTGCATGTGTCTTTTTAGAACCAGATCTGAAGTTCAGACTACAAAACTGACCTGAATTTGAGACACATTTACAGCTAATTGTTGAATTTCAGACTGAATGCTGCTAGTCCTGTATGCAAGGTTGAATACATCTATCTAATAACTCAAAGATGGGAAGGGACTGTATATTGTGACAAAGCTCCATAAGGGGCACATAGAGCAAGTGTCACCACTCCCGACCCTCTATGTCAAAACGTGCATGTAGAAGACTAACATGGCAAATACCTTGGAGAGAAGATATGTGGAGGACAGACTACTTGGAGAGGTAACACAGAAAGCTCAGAGGTTCCACTTCTCCCACTCAGGATAGGGCTATGTTAGTCAGACAACTGATTGTAAGCACAAGTTGCTATAGTGTGCTTCCACAACATCATTTATTTCCACAGTTGTGTAATGCAAACACAGATTTGGAGCTGATCTCATGGCACATCTCAGCAATTGCAGCAATGTTTTGTCTGTTCCCTAGATGTGCACAACACAAAAGCCATTTCAGATAACATTTTATCAGGAAACGCTTTAGAAACTGTTGTAGTCACAGTCGTTGTAAATAAAATTTAATCTCAGTTCCAGGACGGAGTTAATTACAAACTTCCCATGAGTTTCTATGAAGTCAAAAAAATTACTCCAAAGTGCAAAGTGTTTTGGAAGGGTCCTTCAGTATGTTTTATCATCCCCTTATGCAATATGCCTTGTAGAAGCACAAAACCATATTTTAGTTTCAGCATTAGTGTTTAGAATTTATAGTCAGAAGCCTGCTCTTTCAAAGTTTGCTTTAATACTTATTAATTGTTCAAGAGTGTAATTTTTAGTCCGTGTAGAATGACTGGATGGTAGTGGTTTATGTGAGAGATAAAATGAGAGTAAAGAAAGAAATCTCATGAATACTTAATGGTGTTGAGCACAGACAAGAATTTCTTATCTGCCTTTGAAAAGCCTGGCTTTTTGATCAAATAGTTTGAAACACCTCTGTAACAGTGTAGACTTTCTAAAAATTTAGATATAAGCTCCCTGGTGAAGAGGCAATCTTTTTATCCCAGACGTGTGCAGGACATAGTACAATGAGGTCCCAGGCTTTACTTTCTGCTAAGTTCAATTCAGAGAATATAATTCTTAAAACCATGTGCAGTGCAATTCCATGAATTTGGATGGGAGTGAATAGTAAATTTCTTACAAAAGACAGAGCAATATGCTAAAATTAGTGTGTACTCTCAAATCAAAAGCCCCTAACTTTTCTACATGTGCCCTAGAGTGTTGTGGGCATGCTCTACTCTCTTTAAAAGGTCACAGTGATGCCAAAGCGGGAAAGAAATCACTTTACATCTGCTCACAGCCCTCATGAGTAATGCCCAATACACCTAATCTCCCACTGCCATGAAGACAGCAAGTATAGAGGACATACTATGGGAGATTTATGAGGCCTTTGTGGGAGAGAGGTGGAGTAGAACAGCTCCTTCTCATTCTGTGAGAAGGAACATGTTAGGGAATGAGTCCAGAAGGCCACAGCTGATCAGTACCTACACAAGCAAAGTATCAATAAGGAAAATTGCAAGCTGTTAAAGGGGCAGTTTGGAGGAAAGATAGACTTGCTCTTTCCAAGATACTTGTGTCTTATATCCACAGCCAGGAGGGTTCTGGTGTTGTCCTTCTGTGATGAAGGAGAATTCAGAGAGTTCTTCCTAGAATCAACAGAAGATCACTTGGAAGGTAGTACCTCAGCACCACCTCCTCCCTTTCAGAAGGAAGGAAGGAAGGAAGGAAGGAAGAATTTGAAAAAAGCACATTCTTTAGAACATTAGTCTCTCCATTTATATAATAGACTGTATCCTGTCTCTCTAGTACATGGTCTAGTACCAGAACAGAGGGAGAAACCTAAAAAATGCAATTTCAATTAATTTTCAACCAAGTTCATAGTCATAAAATGTAAGAAATTGTAGAAAAGTTCAACAGGATAGAAGATAGTTAGATTATCCAGTATATAAATAGCCATGCTTATGAGCAAAAAATTGGTTTTCAAACAAAATTCGTGTTAATTTTGTGTGTATTGATTGCATTTCCTAACATAATAAAAAAATAAACAAACAACCCCTTGTAGTTAACATGAATAAACACACCTTTTATATTGCTAACATTTTTTTTCCCTAGGATGTTAGTTTCTTGGGTTTGTTGTATTTTTTTTCTTAATTTCAAATTCAGGAGTACATAGTAAAGTTAGGGTTAGAGTCAGAATCCAGATTATTTTCTGATGTAATTATTATTTTGACATACTTATTGATCATGGACACATAGGTGTCAGGTGGAGTAAGACTTGTGCTAGTGATCACATAGACATAAATAGTCTTTTATTTTAATTTTGAAAGAAGGATCAGAAAATGTTTTGACAAAACTTTAACAATTGAATATTTCTGCAGCCTTATTGTATCTGTAAACCATGAAGCCTCTTATTGTATTCTGAGTACAATTCTTAGCCTTGTGATTTTTAAATTGAGTATATAAAACTCTAGGGAGATTAGTAGTTAATTTGAAAAACTACAGAACTCAAAGTTTTGACTGCCCCAGAAGCCTCTGTAGGAACATTTCTGTGCTCATGAGCTCAAATGAAATGCCCAGACACGAATCTGACAAGGGATTATAAGGAGCCTCATGAAATTTAAGGGAGTTGCATAGGGAA
>NW_008681912.1:78188-87107 GCF_000695815.1 Acanthisitta chloris
CATGTCAGGTGCAGTTTATAAGTAAAAAGATGGAATTTTTGAATCAGTGCATTTAATTGTTTATAGAATCAAAAGAGACTAGATTGGTTTTTCTAGAATGTATTAATTTACCTGCATATCAAGAGGATGATCCTGCTGTGAAGAAAGCCTATATTCACTAAGTTTTAAATATAACCTTTTACGTTACAGAATATATTTTAGTTAGTAACTTCCAAACATATTGTGCATTTGTCTTCCATACATACATTCCATAACCATTATTAAAATTAAGCAAGACATCTATCTTCTTCCTGTCCACAAGTATATGACTGTGGTGGTTTAACCCCAGGCAGCAACCAAACACCAGACAAACACTTGATACCTCCCCCACCAGCAGGATGGGGGAGAGAATTGGAAGGGTAAAAGCTGGAAAAACTCATGGGTTGAGATAAGAACAGTTTAACAGAGAAAGAAAAATCTGTACACACAAGCAAAGCAAAACAAGGAATATATTCATTGCTTCCCATGGGCAGGAGAGCAGAGCACACCATGCATAATGGTTCCTTAGGAAGACAAACCCCATCACTCCAGATGTATCCCCTTCTTCCTTCTTCCTCCCACTTTATATACTGAGCATGATGTCATATGGTATGGAATATCCCTTTGGTCAGTTTGGGTCACCTGTCCCAGCTGTGTCTCCACCCACAACTTCCTTGCCAGTGTGGCAGTACGGAAAACAGCAAAGGTCTTGGCTCTGTGTGAGCTCTGCTCAGCAACAACAAAAACATCTCTGTATGATTAAGTCTGTGTTCTACACAAATCCTAAACATAGCCCCATACGAGCCTCTGTGAAGAAAGTTAACTCTACTTCAGCACAAACCAGCACAATGATATAAGAGAAAGCATAGTTCTTCAAAGTATGATTATTTTCTTTCATTTACTTTTCATTAAAATTTTTTGATCTATATAACTTGGCATGAAGAAATCTACTCTGTTCCTAGATCTAACCTTCCTAATTATCATTGTTTTCATTTAAATTCCTTGCATTGGCAGTATTGAGATGGGAATTCTTATGGAGAAATACCTGTGCTGTTAACATGGCATTAAGACCTGAAATTTTGTAGGTATCTCAAGTGTAAATCTCATGGATCTTGAGATATTCAGGAGAATTTAGGATTTATAAACAAATCTGAGTTATTCCACTTTTTGTCTTTGTTCAGAAAGTTTATTCTGATGCAGCAGAGTATTCCAAAATGCAGCAAGTTCAAGCCATTCCTTTAGAATAAGAAATAGGGCACATTAAGATTCCTTAGAAGAGATTTCTGACAGGAACACCTTGGACCTGTGGCAGAATGTGTGTTTTTACTTTTAATGATGCACCAGAAGGGACATATGTTCATCTTCACTTATTCTCTGTATGACAAATGCCTGATCCTATCAGGGAAACCCAACTCACACAGCTTTAGGACACCATATATGAGTATGATAATTCTGGAAGCAATCATACACATTTGCACATATGGAAATAGGCAACCAAAAACTGAAGCACTTTATTTGTTCTGTAATACACTGTGATTTTAACCACTGTATTTGTGTAACAGAAAGTATGATTTTCTTGTTTGTTTGGGGTTTTTTTTTTGTGGTTTTGGTTTTTTTTTTTAAGAAAATGGTCAATGTTATTCTTGAGAAAGAAACTTACATGCCATTACAAATGAAGATAATCTTTGCACAAGGAAAACTGACAAATTGCTGACTGGACAGCAACAAATAAAGTAAGTACAAAAAATATATTTAACTTATCTGCTTCTAAAACGGGTGATAATATGAGTTAGTACCAGATAGTACTGGTCTTTGTACCTATAATCTAGCTGGCTACATAGTTTAGCTGATACTTATCTAATGTTTAAGTTCCTTCTTAGTTTTATTTGTTCAGAAACCATTTCAAATACTTATTTAAATTTTTATGATATGTCTTTTCATAAATATATGAATATCTGAAATGTTGCTGGACAGTTTATTATGTTTAGTCTCTTAGATGAATTGTCAGTGACCTTCACACATGGTCTGTTTTTCTGCACTTCATCTTAAAATCCAAATGTCAAATCCTGGAGTAGCTTCTGAGCTACTTCAAAGAATGTTAAGAAACTCAAATGATTTATTTATAAACTATAGTAACATTGTTCATTGTAATGAGGAGTTATTTTGTCAGCCATAGGTAGATTTATATTTTCCTAAGTTATTTTTTGACTTCTGATTATTTTCTATATTAATTTACTCTTAGCGGCCCAAAGACAAGGTTGCATTTCAAATGTGCTGAAAAGAAGAAAACAAAATAATATATGCAGGTTGTAGAGGTCTGTACCATCAGTACAACGAATGCTGCTTTCCATTTACTACATGCTACTTACTGGTTCTAAGGAAAATTATGCCTTTAAAACTTTTGTCTACTACCTATGGCTAAATAGTCAAGTTGCAGCCATAGAGCCAAGACCCCTGCCATGGGCAGGGACACTTGCCATTAGACCAGGTTGCTCAGAGCTCCATCCAACCTGGACTTAAACTCTTTCAAGATGAGGCACCCACAGCTTCTCTGGGAAAACTGTGCCAGTGCCTCACCACCCCCACAGTAAAGACTTTATTTCCCAATATCTAATCTACTCTCTTTCAGTTTGAAGCCATTGCCCCTTGTCCTGTTGCTGCATGCTCTTGTAAAGTCTTTGTTAGCTATTTAGATTTATGAGAAACATAGCAAGTTTCCAAGGCCCATGTAACTCAACTGATCATTAAATCCCTAGTTCCTACTAAAACTACTTTGCTTTTTTTGACCTCATATCAGTCTGATATTCTCATGAAGTAAATGCCTTCATTGATGTTTGAATACATAGTATCAAAGTCTTATCGTTTTGTAAATTACCTGGCTCTAAACACATAGCTAACCACTGCATAAACAGTTTGCCTGGAGGAGAAAAGTAGCTAAGTCAACTGCTTAGTCTTTGATTCAGAGAAATAAGGACATTCGTATTCAAATGTATATATTTCATGAACTTGACATGGCACATTTTCTACCTCATTTTCAGTTTTACTCCCTTCCCACCTTTCATTTGATTCCCACCTACATTTTCATCCCTGCTGGCTCAGGCACTGTGGCTGTCTCACTCCATGTCTGAATTTCACACATCATATGCTGTCTCCCACTTTCTGCCTCCAGCAGTGTCTGGAGTGTCTCTGAGACAATATTTACTACTAAGGTAGAGAAATGACAATGAATACAGAGCACTTTGGAAAGTCAGTGCCCATTAATATGATGATAAGATTCACATTTAAATAAAAAGAAATAAACATACAGCATATTTCTAAAGAGTTTTCACTCCTATCTGGATGTTTTATTGATGATGATCTGCAGTCAGTCTATACTCTGAAACAGCTCTGATCCTTCAGGAGTGTTAGCTCAGGTATTTTGGTGAGTGAATGCACTTCTCTTTCAAGGAGCAGCAGAGACATACTGACACTTTCCAGCTGCACTTAGAAGCAATGATGTGCCTGGCCCTCAGCTGCCTCCAGGCGGCTTATCTCAACTCTAGATTTTCTGGAGTTCTCGCCTCTGAGGGTACCTTTTGGGCAGTGAGTTATCATCACACTGTGTCCATTGTGGTGGATGCCTTGATGAGATGTGTCCCATCAAAGAGAGACCCTTGGAAGCAAACACTAGGGACTATGAATCACAAACATTAATGTGACTGGGGGAGCCAGGCTGCACCCAGCAAGACAGATGCAAACTACTGATAAATGGCAAATGTTTTCCCTCTGATTAGCTTGAGATGTACTACTCTGTATTCTGTACTATGCTCCCTGGCAAGTCCCGTAGTACCTGTAATATCCAGATCCACTCTGGGATTCCACTATGTTTAATCATAGAATCATAGAATTGTTTAGGTTGGAAAAAAACTTTAAGATCACCAAATCCAACTGTTAAGTTCCACCCCTGAGCAGTGTAATGCGATGGGGAATGTGGGGTTGTGGTCAGTCCATGACAGCTTCTCTCTACTTTTTCTTCCTCCTCACATGATTTTCCGCTGCTCCAGTGAGTCCTTCAGTCCACAGGCTGCAGTCCTTTAGGATAAACCTCCTGAAGGCTAGTCTCTCCAAAGGCTGCAGTTCCATCATGACTGTCTGAAAGGCAGTTTCACCACTCAAGGAAGATAAGTCTAAGCATTACACAGAGTTGGATATGGACTTACCTGGGATAACAAGACTCTTTCCTGTGTTAGTAGTTTGACAGAAAATAACAGTCATAACAGACTGGTGCTACATTACCATTCATCTGTCCAGCAGTATAGTTTTCTAATTCAATAGTTTTTTTGTGTGCTACTGAAAAGATACAAAAATTGATGACTCTACTAACACTTGAGTTTACAGACAGAAGTATATTATAGAGGAATGCTTGAGCAATGTTTGCCAGTTCTTGGCCGATATTAAAAATCATGTACAGATGATAGGGAAAGTGACCTCAGGAGGTCATGTAGCCCTGTTTCTCACACAACACATCTGACTGACCTGGAGGGCCTGCAGTGGTGGAGGCCTGACAAGTTCCCAAACTGTATCTTCCAGCAAAAAGGATAACTGTCCATTCTTTCATGGTGACACTTTGTCACCCATGAAGATACAAGATGCTGCTAACATCAGGTCATTGTCCTTGCCACAAACTTACATGCCTCATTTCAATGTTCATTCTGAGAGTAAATAATTTTTCCTACTTCCAAATTGTAAGGTGCATATTTGGAAGCAAATCACTACAGCTACAATACCTTATCAGTTATGCTAATATTTCTCTAAGAATTAAAGGATTAGGTTTTATATTTCATTAATAAACAGACACTGAGGATAAACAATGAATTTGAATTAATAGAGTGACATTGTACAGTGGATGTAGGCTTTGCATGAAACTGATGCAGATGTAGGTAGGAAAAAAGCACATACAGACAGCGAGTGACCTCCATCAACCACCAACTAAATTTTAGTGTTCATACAATATGAGAAGGTTAGATATTTTCAATCTGTAAAATTCAGAGCAGGATTACTTATCATAATTCAAGCACACTTTTATTTCTCTATTTGTTGTTTGTCTTTGCTGTGTACTTTGTCCACTCTTTTTCTTTACAGACTTATAAAATTGGATCTTGATTTCCTCTCTTTACCCTCTTTTGAATCAGTTCCAAATTAATAAATCCATAAGCAGGCACCAACTATAAGAATGATGTTCCTGCAACAGCCTATACAGAATAGAGTTCCTAATCAAGGAATTACAGAAAGGTCTAACACAACTGTGTACCAAGAGTAATATTGCTTACATTGTCTGTTCTGAAATCTGACATGAATACAAGATACTTGGCCAGAATCATAATGAAATATTTTAACTTAAATAAATTTGCAATGGTTTTATTATGGTACACTGAAATTATATAACTGCTTTGACATATGTCAGACCAAACTAAAACTCCAGCTCACAAAGAGACATACCTGAATAATGCCACTAGAATATCAGGAAAATATAGCAAATCCATTTGAGTAAAATCTCCATTGTCTTTTTTTCAGTGTGCATTTTTTTCTGCCTTTGATAGATGTTTTATAGATAGCAAGTACAGAATTCACACATTTTCTTATTGCATACAAATAACAGGGTGATAATAAGATACAAATGAGCACATAATAACAGAACAATTTGAAGGCCATGCAGATTATTTTTGAAGAGGTTTAGCTTGAACTTCTAAGGTAAAACCTACTGCAGGTGCAAATGAGTGACACTGATACAGTAAGAATAAACTTCATAAGGTCACAATCAGTCTAGCACTCATCATTTGTATTGTGTTAGAATGAACTAAGTTCTTTCATCATGGATTATAATACTTCTTGATCAAGTGAAAGCAAGATGACTGTTGATATTTGCTTGACTGAGTTAACAAAAGTAAAGCTGGTAATGATTTGCTCTAATTATCTGCTGAAGGTACACTGCTGTATTGCTTGCGCAAAGGTAACTCATATTGCCTCAGTGCCCCTGAAGTTTTTACGGCTAACGATACAGCAAAATTGTAGCTAAATTTCTATTGATGTGAAGACCATCACTGATACATATTATTGTAATGATTCAGCATATACATGAGATATAAGTACTCTGGACCAAAAAATATGTGCCTATTTTATTGCAACTATTGGCTCATAAATTGTGCACAAACTAGCTCTCATCTTGGTTACTGGTAGTGTTATTGCACTATGTAACACAATGAACAGATTATAAAGGTCAGTAGAAATCTGTGGCATTTCTGTGCCACTTACCACTGCAGTATTTGGTAGGATTCCTTTCAAATTATTTCTCATGTTTTGTGCCTTTGTACGTTGCAATCCCTGAGTATATTCTATGCACTTAATCCAATGAGAGGGGTAAGATATAGTTGAAAGAACAGGACATTGATATCCCTAAATGCTTAACAATAATAATTAAAAACCAAACAGATTAAGTATGGTATGCAGACTACCTCTTAATATAGGTTGTTGGAAGTGAAATTTCTATTGAAATGCAAATGTCATCTGGAAAAGCAAAAATGTCAAAAATGAAATTTTTGTTGGTGAAAGTAATCCTAAACTTCTCACCTCGTCTTCTGAAGGGATCTAAAATATGTTCAATACTCATGAAGTGTGCATATTTGAAAAGCTGGCTGTAAGAATGAGATTGATTATAAGGAAATGACATGCAGTTCTGGAAAAATTATGACCTCACAAACTGCCAGAAAGATTTCACTGGTCATGGAGAAAGAGCATAAGGAGAAGCATAAAAGAAGAACAATCCATGAAAAGTATGAGGGTGAATTTTTTTTTATAGTGTTTATGCAAATTGAATCATCTGTTTCCTCAACAGTAGGAATAGATACTTGAAAATAAAAATAAATATATCACAGCCAGGATGAAGTGTTATGCTAAAATGTCTCAAATCCCTTTTAATATCAACCCATTAAACATTTTTTCAGCAACAAAACTGAGGGTAACAGTTCTTTATCAAAAACATCAAATATGATACAATTTCCAACAGGTGAAGTGTTTTCTACAGAAACAGCTAAAAGTGGCTTTGTTAGAAATATTTTCTAGTACCCTGCTCACAAGATTGCAGCTTTCCCTGTACTAAAACAATGAAAGCAGTATTATTGGATAAGGATTTAAAAGGATTTCCTTTTCTTGATGTACCACACAAGTGTTTTTAAGGCATAATTTTCCACAATCTTATTAATTATTTTCAGATGTCTTCAAAGGACAAAGCAATTATAATAATAGATGGTGTAATTACGTGTTCAGTGACTATATAATAAGATTGCAGTTTAGACAAATCTGAGATATATAGAGTTCCTACTCTATAAATGCTATTAAATTGGTTTGCTTTTCTGCTGTAAATTCTTTTCCATAGTTTGATGATTCTAAATGTATAAAATGCTCAGATATTAACTCAGCTATATAATTATTCAGACTAATATCAATGTGATACTAAAATATATTATTTCTAATATTGGCTAGTCTTTTTGAGGGTGCATCTGTGATTCTGATCATATAGTGATCTCTGTATTCATTATATATAACCACAAGGACTGTTTTAAAACAAAGTAATCAATCAGCTCTGATCCAGGAAGCTATACATCAGGGTTTACATCAATTGGAAAAAAAAAAAAAGGAATGGCAAATCTTAATATCAGGGAATATAAAACTCTGACAAATATACCAAAACCACTTGTCATCTTTGAAAAATCCATGTCTCAAACTTTGTATGTCTGAATGTTCTACAAAATATTTCTTATGTGAAATTAAGTATTTGTAATATTGATGCTTAACATAAAAAAATCCATTTTAAAGAAATAACTCAAAAGATGAAGCTATCACCAAATACGAGTATAAAAATGCCTATAAGATGTAATATCTTGTAAAAGTATCTGTGTAGATCTATACATAATGGGACAGTAATGTCTATGCCCTTAAAGTTCATGATGACAATAAATAACAGCATGTTTTGTTTTGTTTTGTTTTGTTTAAAATGTGTACTGGTAGAATAACTTGTCTTTAGTATCTAAATAAACTATCTTTATCCATGAACAGATATTTTAGGAATATTCAAAAAAACCAAATGGAAACCTTCAGATCTAAGCATTCACTCAAAAAAAGTTATCTTCTGTTATATAAAATAACTTTTAAAATGTAGCTATTGCTATGGGTTGGCATCACTATTGTATTGTAAGAATTACATATGTCTACGTACTCTAGTAATGATACAACTTTATATTTCATTGTGAATTCTCTTGATTTTGCAGGATCTTGCATCACGGTTGAATTCTGTTTACAGCATGTTTGCTTTAGAAAACCTTTGTCATAGCTAATCCCAAGTATACATTTCTTATAGCTTTAAATTGCACTAATAGCTCTCAGATGAGAAAACAGACAAAAGCTTATACTATAAATCAGTAAGAGTAATGCATATCATACATTTTCCACCTGACTTAATACACATGGCTGCAAGTAGCTATTAACTTCAGTTCCTCTTTTGTAAATGAGCTGTGCCTTCTGAACATGAGAAAATTGTGTTCTAGGATATTTCGCTGCAAGCGAAAATTCTATGGGGTGTATGAGTTTATTTTACCTAAATAATATACTAATAGCAGTTTCCTGACCTTTCAAGATAAAGGATAATTATTTTATTATGGAAAAAAAAGTATGTGTGTAAATAAATATAAATAGTGATTCCCAGACCTTTAAAGATGAGTTGTTATATGGCCTCAACTCCTGTATACAGACTGAAATGCAAAACTGCCTCAAATACCAACACAGTGCACAAGCAATAGATAAGCAAACCCTGAAATACTCACTTATAATTATGAGGTACAGTTTGTAATAATTTTGCTCATAACAAAA
>NW_008681912.1:87129-93211 GCF_000695815.1 Acanthisitta chloris
AAAAACAGCAAGAAAGAAATGTGCTCAATGGAAAGCATTCTACCTCCATAGACTAACTATAACCTTTCTGAAGTGTCTTATCATTTTAACTAGAGTGGTTGTTAACAGCAATTTGCTGTGCTTTAATGTAGCAATACAGACAGGTCTTCCAGTTTCAGTTGTAAGGGAGCATATATCATATGCCAGTCACAACATATGAGGATCTGTTGCAATACAGAGAAAGTGTGGCTGAGAAGAGCAAGTGCTTCTGAATATCTGAGACCGACAGTGACAATACAGTCATTGAAAGAAGGATTGTACTCTAGGGCATGGTCAATGGGGTTAGCGGAAAATTTTTTTTAAATTGCCTGATAAAATAAGGTTGGTGTTTAGAAAGCAAGAAATAGCTCAGAGAAAAGATGGATTGCCTTATTTTGTCAATATTATAAACATGAAATTGGAATTCTTTTTTTTGTGGCAAAACAGACACAAAGTAACAAAGCTGAAGCTACTTCCTTGGCTTGAAAACTTCACATTTTCACCTTTTTACTTTCTAACTAAAATAAAAATGCTGCGAGTGCAGATTAGATATTGATTACTGAAATAGTTCAAGCTAAAATGTTTTATTTGCTGCTGGAGCATCAAAATCAGGATTTTTTATTTCTCTAAAATTGCCTAGGTTCAGGTGGACTATCTAGTCCTAAAGCATCTTGCCAAGTTGTAGTAATCCATTACATGTCTCTAACAAATAAAGAAAACTCTAATTCATTTTCTTGTTGCCATTCTTTTAGAGTCAGAGAACATGAGATATTGAACAACCAATACTCTTGCTAAAGGCCCTAGGAGTAAAATACCTCAGCAGTACCTTTTAAAAATAGGTCGGTTAAACTATTTCATTGAAATTACCTATCCTGCTTGGCATTAAAATTGATACAGCTCATTGATTTCCTTTGTGAGGTTTTATTTTTCTTCAAGATGTATTTTAAATATCTCGTATGTATATATTTTGCACTACAATGTAGGATCTACAAAGTACAGAGCAGAGAATTCTGAGTAATTTCTTATTGAAAACAGCTGCCTTTCACTTGCTTCATCAAGCCAATGGGAAAGTAGGAAAAGGAGATAATATAAACAAGACACTATTCTAAGATGCAAAACAAGAAGTGAAAATCTATTTGTCAGTCCCCTTTTCCCAGACTGATCCTAGGGTTTGGATGAGAAAGACAGGCATTGAAAGCTTTCCACCAAATGTTAAAGGCAATAATGACTGATTGGTACAGGTGTAAACAGCAGTAGAGTCAAAAGAGGCCTTTATGGTGTCAGACTTATTCTTATTAATCCAGATAGTATAGACATAGAAAGAGTGGCTGAGCTTGTAAAGTCTCTTCTGTCAGTTATTTGGTTTACTGGGAAGAATTTTACCTCCTAATTGACTGTATCTTGCAATGACTCAGAGATCATTCACTTCAAGTCTTCATGATAATCTCATAAAGTTCTCTTTTGTTTAAATAAGATGGATTTCAGGTATTGATATTAATCTTAGGATATGAAGTACTGACCAGCAGCAGGGCTGCTCTCATTTCTTCATCCCTCAGTCTGGTTTGATACCAAGGGTTGCCCTGACCCAGGAGCAACACCTTTCACTTGATCTTGTTTAACTTCATGAGATTCCCATGGGCATACTTCTCCAGCTTATCCGTGTCCCCCTGGATGGCATCCCATGATAGGTTAGAAAATACTAGGCACTTAAATCCTATGTATGGCAATGCTGAATAAATGAGATTTCACATCTTAGAGGTTCAGAAACATAAGTTCTAGTTTTGCTGTTCAATACTATTAGAGACTAACCCTACTTCAGGGTGCCCTGGCAAATCCAGCTCAGCCCTGTTCAGGCCATGGGCAGCCCTGCCAACCCCTGGACCTAAAACAACCCTACACCTACCCTTAGCAGTGGCACATGTAATCATATTTACTGGGCCACAATTATCAAAGCTCATATGACTTAACCTAATTAGACTTAGCAATAGCTTTGATCTATGGAATTAAAGACAAAATATATGCAACTATCAACAACATATGCTTAGCTTGTTATAAATGACTTTAATTAGTCCAGACATTTGAAAACATATAAAACTTTTTACTAATGGAAAATAGTGAATATCTGGTTTTACTTTTTTTTGGAGAGGAAGCTGGAAGAGCAATTTACATATTCATCTAGATTTGCAGCTTCACAGCCTCATTTAAATTTTTACTCAGAAATTAGAGGTTGACTCCTATTTATTTATTTCAAGGCATGTTTGAGGATGATGATTAGAAGAGGGTAAAGATAAAAAACTGAAGCATCCAAATGGTGAATTTTGGATTTACCATTGATTGCATCTCCTGGGACATGCACACGCTATGTAAATAAGAGTTGTTCAAGTATTTTATGCACAACATTTGCAAGTATAAATCTAGGGTCAAATGTATTTTAATCTAGGTTTTATTCCTAAAAATGGAGCATGTCTATATAACTCTTGACATTAAAGGATTTAAATCCATACAAGAGTTTTTCATTCTTAATCTTCATATCAGCCAATTATTTTAATAGAATTTAGCACAACATCTGGCTGGGTTTTTCTGAATGATATCTTCTGAAGGTGAGTTGGATGAAAAAGGTATTTTAAGGGACTAGCAAAAGTCAAATACCATAATAACTTTCATGCTAGAAAAGTATGTTTCCAGCTACATTATGCTGATTTTGAGTGCCTTCCATGTTCTTGGCCACATTTCTATGTTCATTAATTCATGTTATCACTATTCTGCCTATCTTATTAATACTACAGCTGCATGAAAGAAAAATGAAAAAAAAATATTTCTCTTACACATTTTTGGTTTGTTTTGAGATATTGGCTAACAATTTGCTTGTAACAAAATCAATAGAATATTTGCAGACAAAGAGAACAGATAGTAAGAATTGGGCTCTCAGTCTGGAAAGTAGTTAATTAAAAGAGAAATAACTCCAAATTTAGTCTTTTTCAAGTCTGTTTCAACACTGGAAATGTTAAAGGGGTATACTTGGTTGTCTTCTCTTAAATTTAAGGAGTACTAGATTTAGGAGACTGGATATTTCTTCATCAGTTATTCTATTTTCATTCTGGTTTATTGTTTGGGTTTGATTTTTTGTGTGGAAGACTTTTTCTTTGTTTGGTTGTTTGGTTGATTTTTTTGTTGTGTTTGTACATTTATGTTTTCTAAATGTAAAAAAAAATAAAAAGCAATTGTTCATTTACTCATCAGCCTGATGTTCAGGAACCCATACAAGGTGGAAGTAGGACAAGCTTGCTGACTTTTGCAAATTAGAAAATCTCCTGATCTACAGATTATGTCTGTAAAGGTATTAAGACATGTTGATGGCAACAAGCATTTCTCATGCAGCTGAAGACACACGTGGTGTCTGAAGGAACTGTAAAATGGATTGGTTTTCCATCCAGGAATTCATCCAGGTTAAAATACCACTTAGCTTGACCAAAGGAGAGTGGAGTCAAGGTTGTGGGTTTTTTATGTAGATTGTAGCTGATATATTTTATTTTTCTTAAGACTGTCTTCTGTATTTCTATTTATTATCAATGCACTTGTGTTCCCAGATGCCTACAGTTTATCCCTGGTTAGGAGACTCTATTTTGGCTGATAAAATGCCCAGTGGGAAAAGACCTGAGGGTGTTGGTCGACAGCCAGATGAATGTGAGCCAACATTGTGCCCAGGTGGCAGGGAAGACCAATGGCATTCTGGCCTGTACCAAAACCAGCGTGGCCAACAAGACTAGGACAGTGATTGTCCCCCTGTACGGGGCACTGCTGAGGCCACACCTCGAGTAGTCTGTCCAGTTCTGGGCCACTCACTGCAGGAAAGATATTCAGGTTCTGGAGTGTGTCCAGCTAAGGGCAATGGAGCTGGGGAAGGGTTTAGAGAGTAAGTGATATAAGGAGAGCTGGGGGAAATGGGGGGTTTAGCCTGGAGAAAAGGAGGCTCAGGGGGAAACTTTATTATTCTCTACTACTACCTGAAAGGAGATTGTAGCCAGGTGGGGATTGACCTCTTCTCCCAGGCAACTACTGACAGGACCAGAGGACATGGCCTCAAACTGCACCAGGGGAAGTTCAGGTTAGACATCAGGAAGAATTCCTTCATGCAAAGGGTCATTAAACATTGGAATGGACTGCCCATGGAGGTGCTGGAGTCACCATCCTTGGACTTGTTTAAGAAATGATTGGATGTGACACAATTCTGTGGCCCAGTTGACAAAGAGGTGACTGGTGAAAGTTTGGGCTCAATGATATTGGAGGTCTTTTCTGACTTTAATGATTCTATTATTCTATGATTGTGCAAGCCACATTCCCCTGCAATGGTGAGATGGTAGAATGCCTTAATTAATATTTTCATGCACTTTCTCCACTCTACACAAATGTACTTACATCACAGATAATTTCTGAATTTTTTAATATATTTGTCTCTGTACATACTTTTTGTATCCTAAATACTTGAGATTTGCCTCTTAAAAGAAGATGATGATGTGCACTCATAGTGACAGGGGATTTATAAGGCACCATGACATGCAGTCATAATCTTCCATCAGAGAGACACTGTGGAAACAGCTGTGATGCCTGCAAATACAGTATATCAGAAATGGTTAGCTGAGGCACATTTCAGTACTCTTCTGCATGGTGAAAGTGAAGTAAAACAAGCCTGACCTGTGGATGTTTTACACTGGGGAAGAGAAATTCTGTGCTCATCAGAGTCAAGATTGAACTGTGTGTCTAAAGCTCTGCTCACCACTTCTGCATCATGACAGGATGATATATTCAAAGTTCTTCATGGTGCTAAGTAGGTTAACCTCACTGAGTTGGTGAGCAACTGCTACAACTCTTGTTAATCATGTTGAGCCAGTTTAGAAATGGTTATTACCTTTTATTTGTCACTGTGCCACGCATTTGTCTTCAAAATGTTATGTGAAAAAAGCAAGAGACTATAACCTTTTCATAGTTCAATTAAAACAAAATACTGTACATAGGGTAACTTTGATGTTTTATGCTTTTGTGAGGAAATGAGTTTTTCATACTTCTTGTGATCATCACTATTAAAGTTTTGTGAACAGCTTTAGCACAGGAGAATTAAGATTATGGTCTGAATGTGCCTTTGCGGATAACCTGGGAAAAATTATTTATTATTCTAAGGCATTTTGAATTATGAAGTCCATAGTAAAACCTATGTATTTCTTCCTTTATTTATTTATTTGTTTGTTTATTTGTTTATTTGCCCTGCCCTTCCTGTGACATGGAAAAAGGATAGCACATATTTCTTACAGTAATCAATGAAAAAAATGGTTTGTTCAACACACTGAAAATGTGGCTTGACAGCTTCGAGTGTAAATGTTGTAGCTTAATATGAAGAAACTGTATGAAGTCAGATAAGTATTTATATTTTGCTTTCAAAACAACTCCATAACATAAGGAAGCACTAGTCATCTTCATTTTTCACGTGGAAACTAAGTCACAGAGTGGTAGAAATAATAATGATTGCTTATGTACTTTGCATCAAGAAGTCACTGGATAAAAACCATTTTTGGGTCCAGGTTTATAATCATTCACAGGAGCGTAACCACTGGGTTACAGAGCTGTGTACTGTTTTATGCATTCTGTTGCCCACTCTGTAGGGAATTATTTATTTCTGATGTGTCCCTAATTTTAGAATTAGGACAGATTCCATGGAACTGAGATACAGGGTTGATCTGGAAGGTCAAACTGAACACAGGTCCACTACTTAGAAGAGTCAACAAATATTTTTTCCAAAACAAATTGACTTTTCAAAATCTCATTTCAAGGAAAAAGGAGAAAGTAACCTTCTAACTTTAATGTTAACATTTTCAGGTGTAGTACGTCATTTCCAGCAAATCTAATTTACTGATCAGGAAGGGTGGTTTTGTTCTACTGTTTTTGTCTCCCTCTAGATCAACTTGCACATACAGAAACACATACAACTTAGGTTGCCCCACCTAAGTACCTTACAATTGACTTCACCAGGTGCTCGGTCTCATGCAAACATTGGCAATATCTTAGGGTTTTA
>NW_008681912.1:93301-103217 GCF_000695815.1 Acanthisitta chloris
ATAATTATTGAACTATATATATTTAATATAATTATAAATATATTATTGTTTAACTGTTTTAGGAGGTTAAATGATATCTTTTTCTCCAACTTGAGTGTAAGCCATAGTGTACTCCCAGGATTATCCCATTAATGCAAAATACTGGAAGCTTGATGATAACTTTAAAAATTTTGTCCTGTTTGGATGTGCCTATTTACTGTCTCCATACTTTTGTTGTCTTCTAATTCTGAATTTATTATCTTAGTGAGAACTATCCTGCATTTGGAACAAGTCCAGAGGAGTGCCACAAGGTTAGTAAGAGGACTGGAGCACCTCCCATTATGAGGACAGGCTGAGGAAGTTGGGGCTGTTCAGCCTGGAGAAGAGAAGACTGCACAGAGACCTCCTAGCAACTTTTAAATACCTGAAGGGGCCTACAAGAGAGCCAGAGAGGGACTCTTTGTTAGGAACTGCAATGATAGGAAAAGGGGTAATGGGTTCAAACTGAAGGAGGGAAAGTCTAGGCTGGATGTGAGAAAAAGTTTTTTACTACAAGGGTGAAGACACATTGGAACAGGTTGCCCAGGGAAGTGGTGGCTGCCCCAACTCTGATGGTGTTCAAAGCCAGGCTGGATGAGGCCTTGAGCAACAGATCTAGTGAGGAGGTGTCCCTACCCATGGCAGGGGGAGGTTGGGACTAGGTGATCTGTAAGGTCCATTCCAACCCCTAAATTCTATGATTCTATGACTTCTATGATTTAAATCTTCACTGAGTCTGCTCTCTTTCCTTTCAACCACACAAAAAATGTTAATCACACTTGCTACAAGTCTACTTCTTCTGTTTAAAACTCATTTTGGTGCTTACCTCTTTTTCTGTTTAGCCCGTAGTATTTTTAAGTTTTTTCTGTAATATTTTCATGTGAGGTCAAGTCCTGGATTATTAAATTTTTCATTTAGCATCAAGCTCTTTACTGTTGCAAATATTCAACTGGTTTTTATGAGTCAGAAGACCATAACACAAAGGCTGTCTTCTTGATGGATAAAATATTAGTATTTTTCTCAGAATTCAAATGAAATTTCATTCCACATACTAATTATTACAATAAATAAATTGCAATTCCTGGAGATTTAGATGGTGTTAGTAGTTTTGGGATAGGTTTTCCTCCAAATTTGTTTCAATAGAAGTAGCATTTCTGTCCTATTTTTTCTTTTAAGAGGTGACAATAGTTAGCAGTATTGCTATTCACATATAGATTATCTCATATCAATACAAAACCTTTTATAGACAGTAGGCTATATTTCCCACAGTGCAACATCTCTTGAACATCTATTTTTATAACAGCCACACTCAGAGCACTTCAGGTGGGTGAAGGGGGAGGAGAATGAAGTAAGGCTTGACAATTTGTATCAATAAACATGTTAAGAAGAAGAATATGATTGGTCTGCAAATGAAATGTCTGTATGCTTTTTTCCTGGTATAAAGAACTGGAAATAAACCTCCATCTGTTCCTTTTGATGATTGTTATAATAAAATAAGAAGTTAATAGAGAATTAAGCTATTCAGAACAATTTTCTTCATTTTATAAAAAGTACAGTTTTTATAAGTTACATTTATTTTTATGAGGCTTAAGTTGGTATGTCTTTCCTACAATGCAGTCCCATCCAGGGCAGAAGGATCAGTATCAATGGACTGTGAATAGTTCCTTTTTTTCCCCCATACAGTTTACCTAGAGTCCTAATGTAGAAAAGCAATTCAGAATGTGCTTAAGCCCTACTGAATTCAACAAGATTTATATATGGCCTTTAAGAGAACAAAATGCCAACATACATAACTGACAATGTTTCAGACCAAGTTAGAATTGCATGGGCTATGCATCTGCTTTTCTCCTCTGAGAGTGCCAAGACAGGAGACAGCAAACAGTTCATCAGAAATAGCAAATGCTATTTTTTGTTACTATCAAGGCTGGTTCCTGTCAGTATTACTTATATGAGTACTGAAAATCTTTTCCTTCAAATTGTTTCTCAGAACAGTTCTCCCTGCCAAATAGGTACCTCCCATTTCTCTGGTTCAGTGTCTCAGCATGCTCTGGAAGACTTTCCAGGCTCTTCATGAGGTATTTGATTGTGTCTGGTTTTAGAGTAATTTTCTACTGGTCACTTAGCAGAAAGCTCAGTCTCTGAGTGATTTAAATCCACAGCTTCTTCTTCCCACTAGCTAACAGCTAAACTGTTAAAAGCCAGGAGAACAAATCACCACTATCGTTAACCTTTCTTCAAGCCACATTTTGAAAGAAAGCACAGCAAATTGCATATAGTTGCAAGGTAAATTTGGTCACTTGGCAATTCAAGGCTTAATCAGCCATGTCACAACAAGGACCACTGAAGGGATGCTGACTAGCATGCTAAGATTCTAGGCTGATCATATCATTTAGGTGTTGAGCACTCTCAGCTCCCACCTACACTGACCTTCAATATTAAGTGTCCTCAAGTCTAATCAGTTTCATCTGTTTTAAACATGATAATCTTCTCTTGAATGTCCATATTACCACTTCACTAAAACTTTCAAATTAGTGTGCCTAGAAGGGAAATTATTTTTATCATCTGATAATTTTCTTGTGCCATTTATCTGAGATAGATGTTGTGAGAAAAATGTTGTAATGAATAGCAAATATAGCCTAAAATCTTTGTTGTCCATACTCTTGAACAAAAATAAATATTTCTAAGGTTTTGGGGCTTTTTTGAAAATCACAAAGAGGTTTGAACTATGGGTTTTTTAAAACTAATATTATTTCCTCTCAGAATTATATGTAGGCAGTATATTTACATTGGAAGATCTATTCTTATTTTGTTGTAAGGTTATGTTTTCTATCCAAATAGTTTAATGTTCATAAACTAAAGGTAACAAGGCTATTATCCTCATTGGGTAAGTTGTTCTCAAACATTCACTGAAGTTTGATGATTCTAAATCTTTGCTGCCAATAATCTTATTTGAAAGTGTTTCAGAACTAAGCTCATCTATGCAAAGTGAACTGCATAGAAACCAACTGCTCACGCCCAAAAGCAAAGTGAACTTTCATGTCCCGTTGGAAAACAGCAGTATTTGCACTCATGGAAGAAGTGCCCCTCCATAGTGCCTCTGTTTGTCTCTGAGACCCTTCTGCCAGGGAGCTCAGAAAACACTGGCTGGGTGAGCTTAGCCATGGCCAGCACTTGTCCTTGCAACAACTAATGTGATAAGGCATCTGCGGCTTTTGAAGCTTTTGGTTTCAGCCCAGTCTGAGCTTTCAGAGGATTGCAGAAGTGTTTCTGCTAGCAGAAGGAAGAGTGATTTGAGCCTGTGCCTCTCTACACATACAGTTCAATATTGCTTTTCCAGCATTTCTCTAGCTCCTCTGTGTAAGATTTGATTGACACCAGAGTCATCTCAGTAGTTGTGGAAGACAGCAATTTTTCTTCTTGCAATTATAGCAATCTGTATGCAACGATCATTGTCAGCACCAAGGGTAACAGTAATTGCGATGTATTTGTCCGTATATCATTGTTTCCGGTGGCTCCAGTTGAAGAAGCGTTCAAATGCTTTTGTCTATAATTATTGCATAAATTACAGTTGAAATATCACCATTTCTTCTATGGATGTAGTATTACCCTTAGTTCTGACAAAAAAAAATAATTTCCAAAAACTCAATGCAGATAAGCATTGCGATGATGCTGAGTGTTCAAGCCTTCCTGAAGAAAAATTAATATTAGTCACTAAAATAGATCTCTTCAACAAATTCATTATAATTGGTGAACAGGTACATAAGAAATAACATAGAGGATGCTTCTAACGCTAAATTTAGGTGAAGTCATAATGGGATAGACTTTCAGTTACTGTTTTTTTATAGAAACACCATTAAAAACAATAGGCAAAGAGCTTTTTTAAAAAAAATTCTGCAGAATTTGGAAAGTAAATCGGTATAAATTATACATAAGTACAAAGAGCTTTTTTAAAGAAAACTCTGCAGAATTTGGAGTAAATCGGTATAAATTATACATAAGTAAAAATGGAGAATTGAGTTCCAATCTATTACTATGAGAATTAGAAGAATAAAGTTTTGTTTGGATAATGGAGATTGGGAAAAATGTGGTTAAAAAAGCTTGGTATCATTATTTTATATAATATAAAGAAAATTAATATGAATTAAATTCCTAGTACAATTCATAATGTAGCTACCAGTATCTTAATAACAGTTGAGCCCCGGAACAGCTCAAAATCTAAAATTAGCTAAACTGACGTGAGAACAATATGATGCTTCAAACAGCAGCCTAATAACTGTAGTAGAAATAACTAATGGTTTTAAAGACATAGCAGAGAATAAAATTGTTGGTCCAGATGGATTCTTGAATGAAACTTCACAGACATTGTCTCCAAAATATTAATACTTTTAAACAGGTTATTTTTCTATCTAACGTTATATGATGTTAGTAAAATTATATGCAATAGGAAGGAATGTGACCCTGACAAACAGGTCATCATGCAATTATTGTTAAGACTTCGAGTAAACATCAAAAAATGTTCATTTTTAAATGCTTGCATTCATAAACTGAATGAAAACAAAGCAAAAATACTCATAATATTCTCTGCTATGAAATATTGGTAAACTCAAGGGGACCTTCAGAAATATCTTTTACTTGCCTCAAAAACTCAGGAAATTAACTGACAGATTGAATCTTTACCTATTGTTGCATCTGAAAATGCTTCTGCTTCTGTGCAAGTAATCCTTAGGACACAACTTCCACTCAGGAAATTGACCTGATATTGTCCCATATTCTGGGAAATGGAATCACATTTTTTGCCTTATCCTATCTGCCTTCTACAACACTTTCATTGTACAACAACAAGATTATGTGTCCCTACTGGTTTGTTTTCATCTTATTTTCTGTGCCATGAGAGACTATTTCATTAAGCAGAAACACACCTCAGTGTCATGCCTTACTTCCTCTCTCCTATCCAAACTGAGTTTCCTTCAGCCCTGACTTCTGAGTTAGCATTCCTTAAACCAGAGCTGGAATAGTAAGTGTGGCTGTGTAAATGCTGAGTACAGCGATGTGGTAATTTGCTAGGGTACAACTCAGGAATTTCTGGGCTGCATTTCATTGCTTAATGTAAACAAGCAGTCAAGAATTCTGGATAAAGGAAGCATTGCTTATAGGACATGAGAGTTCATTTTATTATTGCCCCTGACCACCTGTATCTGCAGATTTGCAGAGCAATCTCATTCACAAAAAGTGAGAAAAAAATCACCTTAGTGCAATAATACTCTGCATATGCATTAGCTCATATATCCCGAGTGTCTGAGAAAACCTGAAATTATTCTAGTTTTTATAGTGTTAATACCTCCCCTATTTTTACCTTGAAAAGGTAATACCCGGGTTTAAAAACCCAAACAAATCCAAGCCAGAAAATTAGTAAACTTTGCAAACTGAAGAAATGGAAATAATACTAATATAAGACAATAAAGTTGTAATTAACTCCACCATCTCTCCACAAACATATTCTGATCAATCCAATACGCATTTTCTCTGAGGAAAACACTGAAATACTGATTTTACACATTCAGAGTTTGACAGTCTAAAGTAAAAGACTCAACAATCTGCTTATTCATCTAATTAACACTATTGATCCATATTCAAATAGGATTTCCTCAGGCCATAGGAAGAATTCCACATGTTGCTTGAGTTCACTAATCACCTTTGACACCTCTTTTTGATGAAATAGGGGGAAATGCTAACTAGAAATTTGAATAGAAGTAAAGTCTGTATAGGAGTAAGTTTGTTGAATATCAAACTATATAAAACAATCAGTATGCAATTTAATTTCACTTCAAATAAAGCTAAAAGTTAACTTGACCACTGTTAGGGCTAAAGGGATAGGAGTGGATTGGTACATTGGCAAACTAGCATAACAAAATCTACCTTAAACCATCTTAAAGAGATCCTGAAGCAAATATAAAATGTCACATTTTGCTTTCTGTGTAACAGTTGTTTTGTATCTGAAGTAGTTATATCTTGGATAATAAATGGAGTTTACAGTGTTTAAAAACCTTCAGTGGTTTTTTTTGTCCTACTTGTACTGCTTCATTCAGTTGAAGTGAAGCGGAGTTTACAGTGTTTAAAAACCTTCTGTGTTTTTTTTTGTCCTACCTGTACTGCTTCATTCAGTTGAAGTGAAGGTTTTGAGCACATCAGAGTTATGAACATGAAAGCTAAGCTTCTTCCAAAGTAACTTGGTTTGCATTTTTATGGTATCATTTAGTTGCTAAGATAAATCTGACAGATGAGTTAAAATTATCAATCTGCAATGACTGTGTTTCCTTTGAAGAGCAGATTTATGGTTTTTGATTCAATTAAAATAAATCATTATGAAAATATAATACAAGCCCAGGCATGAAAATTCAAAATACATCCTCTGGTTCATATGTAATTGTTCCCAGAAAACCTCATGCTAAAATAAAATAAGTTAATCAAACCCAGAAAAAAACCCCAAGAAAATATGTCACAAATTATTATTCAACATTGACTATCACTGAGTGGAAAAAAAATGCAATCACTTGACTGTCTTATCTGTGAGGATCTTTATTCATTTGACCTGCTCATTAGGAGAGAAAAAGTACTTTTGAGGTAAGGAGAGCCTTTGAAATTCACTTTTCCTCATGGAATCAAAGTTATGATAGTTTTCTGTAAGTTATATTTTGTAACATTCTGTTTTTTCCTTATTGCTAGAGTTACAGGATGACATTGCAGAAATTGATGGTGGGGTGATGCTTTCTTGTTCCTGAAGTGGTTTAACAGATCAGAAATAGATACTAGTTATAGAGCTTTTCCTTTTGAGTATGAATTTTTGTTTGTGAGATTCCAAATTATCTCTCATGCAGCAAATTAGGAGTGTTGCATTTTGTACAGTGGAAAACTCACCATCATCTCTACAAAGGAAACAGAAAAGGTATAGAATGCAGCCTGATTTTTCTCACATAGAAAAAAACCAATTAATTAAATTTTGTGAATTCTTCAAGTGGCTAGTCAGTTTTTAATCAAGGTATTATTAGCTGCAAAAGTGACTGGAAAACTGTTCTGCTCAGGAATAAGTGCCTGAACAAGCACCCATCAGTTATGAAGGCATGTGGATTGGGCGGGGAGGAATGAACAGATGTGCTCACACAGTTATCTCAGGAGTTGACACTGTTTGTAGAATTTTAGGTAAAAATGGGATAATATAATTTTTAGTATAAAGATTTTAGAGCATCCATTCTCTAGGTGGATCTTTGCTTTGTTTTATTAATTAATTTCTGGGCTAAGAATAAGCATCTCCTCCTCCACTAACACTCTTCATCCTCCTGAGCAGTAAAGAAAAGAACAACAAACAATATTATTTTCCTTTGTATTTCAACACATGTGGGTAATAAATAGTGAACACAGTCTTTCCACGTGCTAAAATTGTGCTCAAATATGTGAAAACTTAGTAACATTTTTGCTTTTTCCCCACCACTACTGTAGGTTAACATGCTACTCTGAAGAGGTAATTTTTCAAAAGCAGAATTGCCAAGTGCCAGAGAGCACACTGATTTTTATTCACTTTTGGACATACCTACCTCATCTGATAAAACAAATTGGAATCTTCTTTTTAGATGAGTAAAAGTATTTATTTAAAATTTTTGGAGAAATATATGTTACAATGAAACCTAAATCATCTCATGTGACTACACCACAGGAACAGCCAACAATATACTTCTTTTGCCTAACTAGAAAAAGAAGAGCACATTAGACTTACGAGAACAGTGTACATTGCATAGGATTAATTAATTTATCTGACATATGTACATATTTAAAGAAAAATGTTTGAAGATATTGATATGTTTTTGTTTGGTTTAGTTGCCATTCATGTGCAGGTGTGGAAAAGCAGCTACCTTTATCCCTCCATTCTTCAACACTTAACTCCTAAACTCAATAGTTTATTTCAAGCAAGCTATCAGAAATATGTAGAAGTCACATTGACATTAAGTTTCCATACGTTTTGGGTCTACAAGCGGCCCAAGAGGGATGATCATGTATGTTTTCACTTATTTGCCCAACTAAGGCATGGCAACAGTTCACTCTTTATGAGACTAGAAAAAGTCCACTCCAGTAGAGCTCTTTAGTGTGTCCCTGCTGCAAGGAACTCATCAGTCAGGGCTCACAAAACAACCCTAAGACACAAATCTATAGGAAACCAGGCTTCATTAGTTCTGGTGCTCATGAAACTGCTTGGCTTGCAGAATAACTCATAAAACTTGCTTCTATCATTTAATGATGTTTCTTTAGTGAGTGTGTGTATGTTCATAAACATACAACACAAAGAATTGCAAGATTTGACAGACCATATTAAATATGTTATTGTTATAACAAGCATTATTTTAACTATTTATCACCAGGACTTGGTTTGTGTCATTTTACCTTTAAAAGTTCACAGGCTTGAATCTCCTTGTCTGACTTTGTCTCACAACAGAACCCTAATAATAGAAATGTCACCACAGCTTTTACATTTCATACACTCATTAAAGTGTTAGAATTGAATCTTCTCACACATAAAACTGAGAGCATCCTACAATCTTCAAGAGACTGAGGTCCTTGTGAACATTAATAAATAAATGTTGATAATGTGATGTTGAGACAGGATGTAATTCTCTATTTCAAATATTACCGGTCTAAGAATTTTATACACAGCACTTGTTTTTAACATAATGCTTCTCACATCTTTAAAAAAAAAAGAGGAAGGAAAGGCATTGACAGGCTGAATAAGTAACCTGCTTATTTGCTGTTTGTCCAGTCTCAAGGTTTTCCTCTGACAGTTTTATCTTTTCACAGGCTGGCTGGATAAGTACGTGCACATTGTAATGTCTACAATAGCAAAGCGACGAATCAGATTCCTGGATGGATCAATTGGTTGTCCTTGCAATTTGATCTATTTCAATTACTGATGAACAAGTTTCATTCTGTGTTTTATAGAACAAATTAGTGAAACATATGAAGCACTGAGTAAACATTGCCAATCCCCGGTGGCGTCCTCCTCCTCCTTTAGAAAAGTGATCAGCAAGGGAATGGAGTAAGCCCCTAAAAATGAGCTGAAATAAAACAGATGTTTAACAGCAGTGCTGAGGCTGCTGAAGTTGCACTATAACAAGATGCCATTGATCTTGGTCCTTCCAGCCTGAAACTGCATGTTGAAGGATCAAGGCCATTTTCTAATCTTCTTTGAGCTATCACATCTGTGTAATGCTATGCACAGTACACTTGTGTATTAAAGCCACTGCTTATGACTACTTGGTAGAAGCTCTAAAAACTGATCTATGCAATCAGGATTGAATGTAAAGTAGTGATATATGAAACTGGAACCATTTCATTAAATGTGATATAACTGAATCATAGAATCAACCGGGTTGGAAGAGACCTCAAAGATCATCGAATCCAACCCTACCATTGTTACTAGACCATGGCACAAGCACCACATCCAGCCTCATCTTCAAAGCCTCCAGGGATAGTGAAACCACTACATCCCCAGGCAGCCCATTCCAATACCTGATTACTCTGTCCATAAAAAATCTCTTCCTAATATCTATCCTAAACCCCCCCTGGCAGAGCTTGAGTCTGTGCCCTCTTGTCCTACTGCTGGTTGCCTAGGAGAAGAGACAAACCTCAACCTGACTACAGTCTCGTTTCAGATAATTGTAGAGGGTGATAAGGTCACTCCTGAGCCTTTTCTACCCCAAGCTAAACAACCCCAGCTCCCTCAGCCTCTCCTCATAGCACTTGTGCTCAAGTCCCTTCACCAGACTCGTTGCTCTTCTCTGGACCTGCTCCAGCACCTCAATATCCTTCCTGAACTGAGGGGCCCAGAACTGCACACAGTATTCAAGGTGTGGCC
>NW_008681912.1:103312-113200 GCF_000695815.1 Acanthisitta chloris
GCACACTGCTGGCTGCCCTCCAGCCACTCTGTCCCCAGACTGTAGTGCTGCATGAGATTGTTACAGCCAAAGTGCAGGACCAGCACTTGGCCTTGTTAAACCTCATCCCGTTGGAATCAGAGCACTGGGCCCAACACTGACCCCTGGGGAACACCACTAGTGACGGGCCGCCAGCTGGATGCAGCACCATTCACCTGGGCCATCCAGCCAGATCTTAACCCAGCAGAGAGTGCCCCTGTCCAAGCCATGGGCTGCAGCTTTTTCAGGAGTGTGCTATGGGAGATGGTGTCAAAGAATTTGCTGAAGTACAGGTAGACTATATTCAAAGCCTTCCCCTCCTCCATATAAATAAAATAAATACATTGTATGTTTTTATTTGTCAAATTTCCTCCTTTTTAATTTTTTTAAACATAAAAATAGGTAATACTAGTTGCCTAGGCATTAAGGCCCTATTTTGGGGTGTTTATGTGCTCTTATGTTGGACTCTAATACTACAGGCATTTAATGTGCCACATTGTCTTCAGCTTCCAGGTTTTTCCATTTGCTTTTAATAGCTAGAGAAATAGATCTAACTTTTGGATTCACTGCTAGTTTATGCAAGACAATCTAAATTTCACTAGTGTAATAAAAGGGAGGAAGCCCAAAAAACCAGCAAGACAAAGGACAGTAAAATGTAAATAAGCAATCAGATTGACACATGTTCCCAGCTGAAAAAAAATTGGGTTTTAAATGAATGGTGGGGCATTTTTTGGTTCTTAATACCTTCAAGTGAAAAAAATTATGCCCTTAATCCAATTCTAAAATCACAGAATCACAGAATATCCTAGGTTGGAAGGGACCCACAAGGACCATCAAGTCCAACTCCTGGCCCTGCACAGGACAGCCCCAAAAATCACACCATGTGCCTGAGAGTGTTGTACAACCTCCTCTTGAACTCTGTCAGGCTTGGTGCTGTGACCACTGCCCTGGGGAGCCTGTTCCATTGCTCAGCCACTTTGAGTGAAGAACCTTTTCCTGGTATCTCACTTAAACCTCCCCTGACTCAAATAACTCATTAAATATATGAAAATAAATGTTGCTTTGCTCCTCCTGCTTAGAACAAGGATTAGAATATTTGAGATCTCATCCTAGCTAAAGCAACTGGAACCTGAACATAGCAAATGCAAGTATAAAAGAGCAAATAACCCTACTTCCAAGCATCCTGTGAAAACAAATGTGTTTCACATGGTTGGACCAATAAAGATGCCTTTCTAGATTGCCCTCTTGGTCTTTATAAGGTGCATGGCCAGACCCACAGTGAGAAGGGAGAAGCCTGTATATTCAACTAACCCCAAAGAGACCCAAACCAGAGGAGGAAGATCTGCCCCTAGGAAAAACAGCCCCCCTACTGAATAGCTCAGGAAGCTGATGACTTGATGTAGATTCCTCCATCCCATTTTTCTAAAAAGAAGACTGAAGCTGTTGAGATTAGCACGCAAAGTACATTGGAAGAGTAATCATAACACCAGAGGAAAGAGGTAGGTGATACGAAGGAATTTTTGTCTAACAGTTTTAACCATACTACTAATGAGGCTTTCCTGCATTAGATTGGCATTTTGGACATTTAGACTGTTAAAACAACACTTGAATGAACATGCATTCTTGGCTCTGTATATAATGGCCTGTTCCCTTTTGCCAATTACAAGACTGTGAGTAACAGGACTAGAACTGTATGCAGCGTTCAAGAAGTCAGAGTACTGAGGCTTTGTATAGCAGCAAATTGACACCATCTGTCTCAGTGAATTCTTTGCTCCTATGTTCCTTTCTCTGAGACCCTCTGCTATTTGTCACCATTAGTTTGACATTTGACTACCTGGAAGAGCTTAATAACTGTATAAAAGCCTTTTTATTAAGACAAGGAATAAAACCAGGTCCAAAACTGCTCCACCATTGACCCAACCTTGGCTTTGTCCCTATTATAATATTTGATCTTTAGGATTTTTCTACCAATTCTTTAAGGAATTTTCTATTTGTGTAAAAGAAATACATCTATAAATCAAGACTTTTTTTTCTCAAATCCATGGTAGGTCAGTTTCCTGTTGAGTTTTAGTCTGGAACTTTGTTAAGGTTTTTCAAAATCCCAATGCATTGTGTCTACCTGATGCTCCTTATCTGCTTGGTTAGTGACATCCTCCATGATACCAGGGAGCTAGCAAGCCAGGATTTCAATTACAAAAGCCATGCTGTGGCTTTCCTGACAGATTTCCTCCACAGCCTCAGTGATCATATTCCTGGTTCCAAACCTATCCACCCTAGAAGAAATGAAATTCAGATTCACTAGCCTGCAGTTCCCAGGATATTCTATAGGATCTTAGTCTATAGCTATCCTATAGAGTTTCCCTTGTCTAGATGGGTGTTATGAAGGCAGCTTAGCGGACCTGTGGCATGAAGACTGTAATGCAGTCACAGTTGGCTGGAAGTTCTCCAGTTCCACTTTTGAATTTTTCCAGAATGCATGGGTTAGTGTTATTCACTTGCAATGATTTAGTGAGATTTATATGGGGTTTGGGCTAATGATAATTATGAAAAATACAAGCAGAAACCCTTTTTGCTGACATTGTGATATTACATTCTTAGTAGTTTGTTAAAAAATACTGTGGGTGTCAAAATAAATGTTAAATTATGACTGCTATTATGTTTATTCTGTTAAAAAAGTCTGGGAAGTTCTAACAACTCTGTCACATTTCTGTCTTACAATATGCAGTTATCGTACCAAGAATATTTGAGCACAGAAAGTAAGTTTTATAAAGATTTTTTTTTCTATTTTCTTTTTGTCTGCATAATCTAAAAAAAATAAGAGGTTGTGGTGCATGGAATTTAAAAAAAAAAACAACCCTATCACTGAAAATTAGTTAGTTCTTCAGGACATGGTTTTCCATCTGAATATATTGATTTGGGAGAAGCAAAAGCTAGCAGGTGACTATACCAGTTTTGTAAAGTCTTATTTTTATATATTTTAAAGGAAATGGCTAGATGTACTTAAATATTATTTTCAAAGGAACTTTCTTGATTTGTAACACTATCTGTAATATGACTCAAGATACTATCCCTTGAAAATTCTGTTCTTCATAAATTCCTAGAGAATTAAACTCCTTATATGAGGAAATCTTGATTTCTGTTTATTCCAGCTACTAGCTAAATCAAAATATAATGTTATTCTGCCCTTTCACTGCAGTTTCTTCTCTTTTTCTCTCCAAGATTTACAAAACTACTCTGAGAGTGATTACTTTCCAAGGCCATCAGCTCTGGACACTGTCATGGACCTTGGAACAATTTATTTCATGTGAAGATAAGCATTCCACTAGCCACTTGTTTCCCATTTGAGTAAGGCAATCCCATTGGATAACATGCTGTAAAACTTGCAGAAATTCTTCAAACTCAAACATTGAACATCAAATGCTTTTGTGCTAGGAAACTGTGATTTCAATGATGCATCAATCAAAATAGTTGAACTATGAACACAGATTAATGCGTAAGAGATTAAGATTCTCTAGTTTATTAATTTCTCAGCTCCTGAAATAAAGTCAAGACATTTTTTAATATTCTGTCTACTTCATCAATGATCAAAATGAGTAACTATGGATATTGCATTGAAAAAGATGATATATTTTTTAAGGAGAAAGGTTTTAAGGCAACTGACCTACTTCTTGCTCCACTGGAAATGGAAATACCCCCAAAGAAATCACAGAATCACAGAATCATTTAGGCTGGAAAAGATATTGAAAATAATTGTGTCCAACCATAAATCATGTCCCTAAATACTACATCAACACACCTTTTAAATCCCTCTAGGGATGGTGACTCAACCACTTCCCCAGCAAGCCTGTTCCAGTGCTTGACAGCCCAAGTTAGAAAAGACAAGCTCCATATAATGATGAAATGCATTTCATGATGTCATCTTTGAACTTAACTTTGAATTAAAATAATCATTGGACTGCCTTCCTTGCTGAGGTTAATGAAGTTGTGTGGGAAAATAATTTCTTTACAAAACTCTTTGATACATTGCGGCCCAGAGTTCAGTGTAACTCTTCTTTGAACAAAAAAGAGTGACATCTGTCTTAAATGTTATTTTACTGTTCATTAGCATGTGTTTATTACTGGTAAGGAAATATGAGAGGTTTGGATGCTTTGTAAGCAACTCGTAGTCAGTGTCACATGAAAAACTTTCTAGCTTTCCACTGTATCAGCAGTATCCAGAAAAGTAAAGATTGGCTGAATTTGTCTAAAAGAACTAGAGGAAATGACCTGTCATCTGAATAGTCTGGTTGTTTAGCAGTTCTTTTCAAAGTAAAGGTCATTATTTAGTTCTATTCTAAAGAACTGTAAATTGGCCCATGAATAAAACTGGAAATCTTGATGTTCAAAGACTTGTCTATGTAACCCTAATGTGGAGATGAAATGAAGGAATATAAATTCTCTATTCTGAAATGTCTGACTCAGCTGAAGAACATGTATGAGAGAAATCATCTGAGAAACCAGTATGCACATACTTATTTAATCTTTTAAATGCCTTACATAAATCAGCGTTTATTTAGTGGAATATGCATCTTATAATTTTTAAAATTGTTTTTCCCTGTGTTAGAGAATGATTTTGAAAAATCACCTCATCAAAGAAATTGGTGTAAGGTCTTGCATCCTTCTATATCTTCTATGACTTTCCCTTGTCTCTCCCTCCTTAGAAACACAGCAGTGATTTTCCTATGTCAAAAGTTGTGCCCTGGTATTTTTGATCCTTAAATTGAGCAAATCAAATGAAGGCATTACTTGCTTATTCAGATTTATGTATAATTCATCTAGAAATTCTTATGCATTTTTCTGATTGCATATGTGTGATCTCAATGGGAATCACAGTGGGTGAGAGTTTTCAGCTTCAGCTCCTGTCTAAGTATTCTTTCTGATATGAGCATAACTAGGAGTTATTAAATGTATGCTATTTCCAATTTATGGCAAGTGTCTGAACATCTATTTGAATGGAAAGTTTTTATTTTCAGTCTTGGTCCTGTGTGCACTTTTTAAGTCTCAAATTCTTGCAAGGCCCTTCATACTACAGTATATGCATGTTCATGTCTTACAATACCTTCTTAATAAAATGGAGATAAGGATTATAAAACAATATAATATCCTCTTTTGCTAACATCTAAAGATTACTAATAATAGCAAGGTCTACTGACACATTTTAAATCTATCAACAGCTTTAATTTGGGAAAATTACAGAAGAAATTCTTCCCTGTCAGGGTGGTGAGGCACTGGAGCAGGTTGCCCAGAGAAGTTGTGGATGCCCCATCCCTGGAAGTGTTCAAGGCCAGGCTGGATGGGGCTCTGAGCAACCTGGTCTAATGGAAGGTGTCTCTGCCCATGGGAAAGATATCTTTCTTTTAAAATAAGAATCTTCTCTGCTCCGAAAAAAAAAAAAAAAAAGAAAAAAAAGAAAAAGAAACTAGTGTTGTGGCTTTCCTGCCTTTTCTACCACCTTGGAACAAGGTCTACCAGCAAATCCCTGTAGATCATGTGTCTGGGAACATGTATAGGAAAGGTTTTGGCTAGTACAGTAACCCACATCTTGCCTCAGAATAATTTATGCCCTAAACATGGAAGTGTTAAGACTCAAAGATTTTCCAGTAAGATGCACCTAATCAATTTGAGCAGGATAAGCATCATGTGGACCACTTTGAAAGGGGAACACCTTGGAAACTAATTGCTGCTGACTTTATCTTGTAAATCTTTCTCCAGGAAAATTCTTTCAGGGATTAAAGAGTTTAAAAAGCTGAACAGCATTGACTGGTTGCTTTATTGGACTTTAAAACTCCTGAGAGAATTTCTTGCATTCTGCCAGGGCAAATAAAAATAGTTTGCAGAGTTCAGAAAGCAAAAACAAGGCGACGAGATATGCATAATAATGTGAAACAAAAATATAAATAAAAATAATCTTTAAGTACTTGAAATGGAGCAGGATTTCCCTATTTTCCTGCCTAATTTTTTTCCTTCTTTTCAGTTTAAGTGAGGCTTGGCTTTTCCCCTCTTGTTATAGTTTATTTAGCAGAGGTACAAATTGAAGTGACAAATGCAGCTGTGTCTGCTGTGCATTGCATGCGGATTTTGAAGGCAAAATGGCAAAGACTTTTGGTCCATCAGCAGTTGCATTTTGAACCCCTGTTTCAATTGTTCTGTAATTTAGACAGGTTTTTGACATTGGTCTTCTAATCAAAACAATTATTTAGGCATTTCTGATTGAGTGCAAATAGCAGTTTGGAACTCATTGAACTCACCCTTTCCAATATCACATGTGCAAGCGTGCAGGTAAGATGATATGACTTTGCAGAAAAGACTGTGAGCTTATGTGAACAGGGGTTTCACTCTGGCTAGTGCTAAATGTGTCTGAAGCATCAATCACAGTATCACAGAACCTCAGAACAGCTGGGGATGGAAGGGACCTCTGGATATTATATACTACAGCCCTCCTGCTAAAGCAAGTTCACCTAGAGCAGGTTGCACAGGATTGTGTCCCAAAGGGTTTGGAATATCTCCAGAGAAGGGGACTCCACAACCCTTCTGGGCAGCTCTGTCATGCTCACAGTAAAGATTTTCCTCATATTACTTTGGAATTTCTTGTGGTTTGCATTGTACCCTTTGGTCTGCCTTCATCCTCTGATACCCAGCCTTAAGATATTTGTAGGCATTGGTAAGATTTCCTCTCAGTCAGCTCTCCTCTGGACTAAACAGGCACAGACCCCCTCAGCCTTTCCTCATAAGAGAGATCACCCAATTCCCTAATTATCTTCATAGCTCTCCCTGGACCCTTTCCAGAAGTTTCCTGTCTTTCTTGAACTGGGCAGCCCAGAACTGGACACAGCACTGCAGATATGGCCTCACTAGGGAAGAGTGGAGGGGGAGGATATCTTCCCTTGACCTGCTGGCAATGCTCTTCCTAATGCATCTCAGGATCCCATTGGCCTTCTTGGCTCTCAAGGCACACTGCTGGCTCGTGGACAGCTTGTTGTTCTGCAGGACCCCTGGTTCTTCTCTGCAGAGCTGCTTTCCAGCAGTTCAACCCCCACCCTATACTGGTCAGTGGGATTATTTCTGCCTCAGTGCAGGACCCCACACTTGCTTTTGCTGAACTCCATTAGGTTTCTCTCTGCCCATTTCTCCAGCCTGGCCAGGTCTGGCTGAATGGCAGCACAGACTTCTGGTGTATTAGCCACTCCTTCCAGTTGTGTATCATCAGCAAACTTGCTGAAGGCAGACTCTGTCCCTTCAGCCAGCTCATTGATGAACAAGTTGAAGAAGTCTGGACCCAGTACTGACCCCTGGGGAACACCTCTGGCTACGGACCTCCAACCAGACCATGCTACTGATCACAGTCCTTTGAGCTCTGCCGTCCAGACAGTTTTCAATCCACTTTACTCTCCACTCATCCAGCCCATACTTCCTGAGTTTTCCTATGAGGATGCTAAGGAAGGCAGTGTCAAAGAACTTGAAGTCAAGGGAGACAATATCCACTGTTCTCATCTCATCTACCCAGCTAGTCATCGAGTCACAGAAGGCTATCAGATTGGTCAAACATGATTTTTCCTTGGTGTATTCATATTGACTATTCTTGACAACCTTCATTTCCTCCACATGCTTAGAGATGACATCTGGGATGAGCTGTTCCATCAGCTTCCCAGAGACTGAGGAGAAGCTGGCCTGTAGTTCCCTGGGTCCTTCTACTTTTAGAAGACTGGAGTGACATGAAATTGCAATGAGATCATGTTGCTGCACCTGCACACAGTCCCCTAATTCTTCCTGTACATTCCCCATGCCATATGAGTTCGTGTACAGGCATTTCTGAGAGGCAGTTGAACGCACAGATTTCCCAGGAGAGATGCAAGAGTATCCACCAGACCCATACACACTCTTGAGGTAGCTGTCCTTCTGGTTCTCACCTTGGGAGGCAGCTAAGGAACATTGATTTTGGCTCTGGTTGGTCTGACTAATTTCCCAGTTGGATGTGATGCTGCAAGCATTGTGAATTTGGACCCAAGTCCTTCAGTTTAAAGCCTTCCTCACCAACCTGGCCATTCTGCTGCCATGAAGACTAATGACAACATAGGACACTGCATAAACTGCCTGAGTATCCAGTCACATTTAATTTCCTTTTACATGGCAGTGAGGCTAGACTTGTTTTTCACTTCCAGAGGAGGAAAAGCAATGTGTGGGTTCTGCTCACCCAAGCAGCAATATTTCTCTCCATTTAGGCTGACACGGTAGCAACAGGAGTTCTTTCTTCAACTCTATTCATACACTACCCAGAGAGATGAGAAAGGGTTTATTTCCTTTATATGTTGCTGAATTTTTGCATCACATAATCAAATGTAATACAATACAGCAACTCAGGAACATGATTCTATATAATAAATATAGAAAATCAATGCTAGTGAAGATCTGATGACAGCTGTGTGTATTTAATTCTGCAATGAATATTTATCAGATGTTATCTTAAGTAATGCACTGGTGCTTTTGCTTAGTAATGATGGATACCTTACACCAATTTCTCTGACATTCCTTACAGAGGAATTTGCTAATTGTTTATTGTCTTTCTAAGACTATCATGAAGGATATTGAAGGCTCCTTACACCATCCTTATAGTGAAACCAGGAAGGAACAATATTGAACAAACTTGATCATATTATATGATTTTGACAACATATATTTTAAGTCTCAATATGAAATCTTAGCTTCATTTTCTAGACACTTTCAAAGCATTACAACCATTTTTTCCTTTTCAGCAATATCGTGTGCATCATAAATTATTTTTCTACTTGATCCACTGTTTCTCAGTACATGCAGTTTTGTAAGAGATTAGCAGTATAGTTTTCCCTTGGAACCAGACTCTGAACAGGCACAACATATCTTTCTTTTCCAAGTTAACTTTCTCCATTCTTTTTCACTTTATTTTGATCAGGATGAAGAAAATATTCTAAGTAGCTTGCTACACATGGGGCACTTAGATGTCTAAATTTTCCAAAATAATCCCAAAAGTCCTAAAAAAGAGACGGTATTTGGAAGCTTCTCATCTTCTAGAATAGAAACTATTTTCAAATAGTTATTTTGTGTTGCTATTACATCAGCCGCTTCCTATTTAAGTTCCCTCTCTACTTTAGAATGTCACATTCAGTTCTATTATCATATTTCTATTTTTCATTACACCGGCTTTGCTGCATGTCACTTCTACTAACTAAGCCCTGCTGTTTTATTGGCTTGATGTATCACACATAGGAACAGAGACACTGCTCAAAGAGCAGGGAACAGCTACACAGGCAGCTCAGAAGGGAAATATATGATATTTTCTCAGGAAAAACAGGGACTATGTAAAGTTTTCAGCAAATAATTGAGCTGATCATTTGAAACTAAGTCTGAAAAAATAGATCTATTTGTGAGTACACAGAAGTTATGGCTGTATTTCTAGATAATGTATTTTATATTAAAAAATCTTCCATTAAAAACATTTTTCAAAAGTTCAGTTCAAAGCTGATTGTCCAATAAAACTGACTTTACAACTGAAAGGCCTTTGGGGACCCAGTTAGACCCATCTCATATCTCTGGCTAATGTACCAACTGAATCTTGAAAATTGAATTGAGCTTGATTGATATTGGAAAATTAACAGGTTTGTACATAAGCATGAGGAGGAAATATATCTTAGACAAGTTCTTTGGCACCACAGAAATATTACCAAGCACAATTCTTCCTGTCATTACCTTGGAATTATAGCACTAACACACCAAGGTCCAGAGAGCTACCACCTGGCTACAGAGCACATTGCATGGCAACTGGAGTGAGGTGTGAAGGGACACATGGCTGCAACTTCA
>NW_008681912.1:113224-115209 GCF_000695815.1 Acanthisitta chloris
CCCAGAGCTCCAGTGCTCCTGAAGAATGTCATGACTTGATACTACTTACAGAACTTCATGCCAAAATGTGCCTGTGATTCACAGTAAATAAATCTTACCTGTTTAGGGGATGTGGTAAAGATGTTAACTTGCATTTGTGATTTATAGGAAAATAAATGTATTTTAGTAATGATGTATAAGATCAGAATCATTCAGGGAAGAAAGGGGACCACACCTGGGAAAGGAGATGGAGCTGTAGCTACAGATTCATCAGTTTGTGTGTGTGCATGTTTGTGTATGTAGAAACCAGTCTTGAAAGGTCTGCATGCGGAGAGGAATTTTTGCTGTTGATTTCCTGTTTAACTTTGGCTATCTTTTCAATTTTTATTTAATATACAAAAATTACTTACCCAGTAGCTGGAAAAAGTGGGATGTTGAGGAATTGATTTGATTTCACGAAGTTCTCAGCAATGTCTCATTTGGTTTTTGTCTGACTTCCAGTACTGGAAGTCTGGATTACCTAGAGCATATTTTACTTATTTATTGAATATTACTTCTGCTTAGTCCTTCATTGCATCGAGCAATATCAAAGAAATTTTGAGGGACAAAAATATTTCCAGGTCTTGGAAAATAGTTCTTTTGCTCCACTCTAAAATAAATACCATTTTGTGCACAAACTAACTAGTATACAATTTTGGCTGATGGATAGGAGAAGAAAATCACATCCCCTTAACACAACTGAAAAAGAAAGTATACTTGCATCTAATGCTAGCAATGTCTAGTTATTTATTTTTTTAAATATTAAGGAAATTGTAAAAGGAAATATTATAATTTAAAAATGTGAAAGCCATTTTTAAATTACTTATGATTCAGATATAAAAGGTTCTCATTTTTCAGTTATATTTGTATGTGCTAAATATTGGAACATTTGGGTTTCAGATCTTTGAGTTAAATTACATCAATTGAAAAAGTTTTCTACCTTTCCAAACAACCTTACTATACAATTTCTTGTTATAAAGTATGAAGGCATTTAAAATTGGGAGGACAGAAGTCTTATTCTTATTTTTTTTTGTCATTTTTTACTGGGGCATACTACTTGGTGTTCAAGAAACTCAGGATATATTATCTGGCAATTTAAACTGACAGCAACTAATAATTTAATGAATTAACGAAACCTTAAAATTAGTATTTTCTAACTAGATGTTAAAGAAAGTGCTATCCATGTCAAATACAAATAATTTTGATTTAAATAAGCAGTCTTTTCAACCGCAATTTCTTTTAAACTTACTTTAGCAATAAATTCTCCTGTGAGACATCAAATAGTAATTACTACATATGTTCTTATCCTGTCATAACATTCTGAAATGAAAATGCATTTTACCATCTAGCTTGACAAAGTTTTTCAATGTCTTCATTCTCTCCTGAAGGGCTATATTCTTTAATTTTATTCACATTGATTATTATCTCCTAGTGAAAATCTTCAGTTTAAATGAAACAGCTTATTTAATAAATTGCTAAGCAACTTTAGAAGAAAGATGTTACAATGTTTCTGGCAGGAAAAGTTGTTAGAAGATATTTTATCACTTTTGCCAAACTCAAGTTTTGTTCTAATTGTTTTCAGCACGATTTTATGTACAGGCATACAAAATATTTCTTAGTATCATACAATCATTCAGTTTGAAAAAGATAAACAAGTCCAACTGTAAACTAATACTGTCAAGTCCACCACCAAACAATGTCCCCAAGTGCCACATCCATGTGTGTTTTAAATACTTACAGGGATGATGACTTAACTGTCTTAATCTAATCGGATTCACATATTTGGAATGAAAATTATCCATAGTACAGAGTTACCTTCACAGCTAAATGGAAGTCTTGGTATAGGGAGAAGCCATATTTTTCCAATAGCAAAGGCCAGTCATCACTTTCTTTTTATATGACCCTGTTTTCCAGCTTTTACCATTACTTAAATGATAACTCTTCAGCTGAATTTTTCGGGTCTATAA
>NW_008681912.1:115246-117138 GCF_000695815.1 Acanthisitta chloris
GCTGTTTTGTCTCCAGTAAAAACTCTTCTATCTATTTCACAAAGAATTTTTACCTTCTGCATTTTGAAGCAGGCACTCGTGATTTAATTGGAAGGACAGGCAGACAGGTGGTTTTTACTAGCTTTGCTCTGTCAAACTAAGGATTTTGGAGGGCATTAGTTTCAATGTCTGGACATGACATCTATAATGAAGTTAGGATGGCTAGTAACAGACACACTGAAAGGGCCCAGAGAGCAAAGAAGTTCTTCTACTACATAGGTGCTTTAGCCTCCTAATCATCTTTGTAGCTCTCCATTGGACCTGTTCCAGGAGCATCCTGTGTCCATCAGCAGACACTTAGAAAAGTCTGACCTACTACATAGGTGCTTTAGTCTCTTAATCATCTTTGTAGCTCTCCATTGGACCTGTTCCAGGAGCATCCTGTGTCCATCAGCAGACACTTAGAAAAGTCTGAAAATAGATAAAGTATCTGCATCTACAGGTTTCAGCTATGCTACATTTTGGCAAGTTCCTCAGGCATGCTGCCAGATGTTCTGTGAAAAAAACATTCTTGTATTTGTTTAGAAACTCCTATTATCTTCTTTCACTGTCCTTTTCTTCTTCGATTAGAAAAGTGAATGGACAGTAGGTTATTTTAGCTCTTCCTAATTTTATAGAACTTGATTATTTCCATCTAAATCTTTTCTTTCCAAGCTGAGGAGTTTTGGATAGTCAAATTTCTGTCATGTGCAAACCCATTCATACTTCAGTTTGTCTCTGAACATATTGCAGTTTTAAGAAGTTCTGAAATTAATTGTTGCACTTTGTACTGTCATATTATATGGCATTTTATACATTCATCTTCAAATCTCACCTCTGACAAAAATTTTGAAGTGTTTACTGAATCTGAAAATCTTGTGAGCAGACAGAAATGTCAAAGTTCTCTGTTTACAAAATGTCCCTTTAAGAGCACAAGGATCAATGTGCAATGTTCAAAGCTAGCAGTGCAGGTCAATACTCAGGGGATGTCAAACCATTTTGTTGCTAATGTCGACGGAAGGGGCACAGAAATCAGAGACTGAAATACATGAATGGGAAAGCATGGATCTAGGAAATCTAACTGGAAAATTCCTGTCTGTTTTAAAGGATTCAAGATGCATCAATGATATTAAAAATAAATTAAAAAATAAATAAACAGCCTTTGAGTGATACTTTTGCTTGCAAAGATTTAAATTATACCAGGTGCTACAAAGTTTTCGTCTGAATATACAGAAATAAAGAATAACTTTTAACCATAAACAAGGACAAAGGAAGGAAACAACAGCCTGTTTAACCTAATTGTTGCAACATCAATAATCTTTCTTTTTTTCTTCGCCTCTGTTTTACTAATCTTCTGTTTAATATCTTTCATTAATAAATTTCCAGGTCCTTTTCTGTAAAAAGGACATAATACATTGATTCAAACCCATTCTTTCCTATTATCCTCTGGCATTCAGAATGTAATAGAACTTTTAATATTAAAAATTTATTTTCTGTTTACACCAAAACATCATTTTGGATAATCTTATTTTACCTTCAGATTTTAGCTTTTTCCTTTTTTCCACCTTTATTACTTGAAATCTCCTTCACAGCTTAGAAAAATGAAAAGCATATGTAAGCCTCATATTCAAGTTATTACACTTTGTGTGGGTTTTTTTTCTGACACTAAAAATATCTTTTTTTAATTCTCTTTCCAAGATGTACAGATGTATATGTTTATCTACCATCACATTATTTCAGTTTCAGGGATGACTTAATCATACTCAAGCATGTTCTTTATGCACTTTAATCTATGAGATGCATGAATTAATGAATAGATGTTTGTTCTGCATCAAGTTGACCTTATATTGAATATTTTAACTTTCCAGAGGCTT